>NW_007744627.1:0-512 GCF_000696425.1 Galeopterus variegatus
AGTTGGAGCCCGCCTGCTCCAGCTTCAGCCCCTCGGCTGACATCTCCCCTCTTGGATGAGGTAGAGACCTGGGCAGCCACGGGAGGGCACAGCTGGAACCCAACGAGCAGAACTCACAGAGGGAGGATATTAGCTCAACCCAAGAGCCCAGATAGGGAGTGAGCCTCCACCACCGGGACATGAGGGTCAAGGCCAGTGTGCCCTGACAGGAAAGGCCCAGGTATTGGGCAGGGACTTAACCACAGATGACTACCCTGATGGTGGTTGTTAATAAAAGGCAGTTCCCAAGTCTGCAGAGAGGGGATCCCCTGGGTCCTCCCACGGCTAACCCGGGCCAACTTGATCCAGTGCTCCAATACCCTGGCTCTGTCCTGGGCCTTCATGCTGTAATCCCCAAGGCAGCTGGTGATGACGCAATTGGCCACATTGTTAAATTCGGCGACAGTGGCATGAACGGTGGGTGCCAGGTGCTCCTTTCCCTTCTTGTTGCACTGGGACCAGATGGAGCCCAG
>NW_007744627.1:5174-6554 GCF_000696425.1 Galeopterus variegatus
CCCCAAACACCTGCCCCCATCTCCCAGCCTCTACTTTACCTTTTTGCTTAGTACCTTCTCTCTTCTACATAATTTTTCAAAACTACGGGAGCCTTTTCTGTGAAGGGGAAAGAAAGAAAGATTAATTTCGGAATAATGGGGCGACCCATAAGTTCAAGTGTTGTTTGTTTGTATGTTTGTTTTTTGAGACTGCAAACGATCCAAACTGCCGTGAGGCGTGTTGTCAGCTGGCTTCCTCTGAGTCCGATGGGCTCCGGGGCCCTGGGAAAGGGGATCTCATGTTGGTCACCTGGGCCCCGTCCCCATTTCAACTGAGAAGTTCTGTGGTACAGTTTAGATGTCAGTATGACGAGGTCTTATTGTGTATAGCCAACACTTGAAATTGCCAGTTTGGTAAAAGCCTGTGCCTGACACTTAATGAAAGAAGAAAACAAAGCAAAATGAAACTTTAGCTTGGGGTAACAAATCCTGGGCTAAGTTCCCAGGGAGTCTTAGAGACCCTAGTCATGAGCCCATTCTTGCCTCAGTGCCTCTGACCTCCCAGTCCCTGCCAGGGCCATTAAGCGGGCAATGCCCAAACGTGTGGGAGGTCCCTGGTCCACCCCCGTGCTCCTAGAGAAAGAGCCCCACCCACCTGGAAACTTCTCTCCATGTCCTTTTCAATCGATCGATCGGCATGCTCTGCAGAGCGGAGAGGATGGCGTGGGCTGAGGAGAAGTTCCTGAGGACCAAGCATTCCTGGGGAGGAAAGAGAATGAACCAGGAGGTGGGGAGTTGGAGCCCGCCTGCTCCAGCTTCAGCCCCTCGGCTGACATCTCCCCTCTTGGATGAGGCAGAGACCCGGGCAGCCACAGGAGGGCACAGCTGGAACCCAACAAGCAGAACTCACAGAGGGAGGATGTTAGCTCACCCCAAGAGCCCAGATAGGGAGTGAGCCTCCACCACCGGGACATGAGGGTCAAGGCCAGTGTGCCCTGACAGGAAAGGCCCAGGGATTGTGCAGGGACTTAAGCACAGATGACTACCCTGATGGTGGTTGTTAATAAAAGGCAGTTCCCAAGCCTGCAGAGAGGGGATCCCTGTCCTGGGCTTTCATGCTGTAATCCCCAAGGTAGGTGGTGATGACGCAATTGGCCACATTGTTAAATTGGGCGACGGTGGCACAAACGGTGGGNATTGGCTTGGTCTGATTAGTTTTCCTAGATCTACTAGCTTGGTCTGATTAGTTGTCCTAGATGGATAAGTTGTGTCTGATTAGTTTTCCTAGATCAATTCGCTTGGTCTGATTCGTTTTCCTAGATTGATTAGCTTGGTCTGATTAGTTTTCTTAGATAGATTACTTGGGACTGATTAGTTTTCCTAGGTTGATTAGCTTGGTCT
>NW_007744627.1:8454-9294 GCF_000696425.1 Galeopterus variegatus
TTGGACTGATGAGTTTACCTAGATCGATTAGCTTGGTCTGATGAGATTAATTACACTGATTAGCTTGCTCTGTTTAGTTTAGGTAGATCGATGAGCTTGGTCTGATGAGTTTACATAGATCGATGAGCTTGGTCAGATGAGTTTACTTAAATCGATCATATTGGTCTGACGAGTTAAATTAGATCTATGAGCTTGGTCTCATGAATTTACTTAGATGGATGAGCTTGGTGTGATGTGATAACTTTGATCAGTGACCTTGGTATGATGAGTTTACTTAGATCGATGGGCTTGGTCTGATGAGTTTACTTAAATCGATCATATTGTTCTGATGAGTTAAATTAGATCGATGAGCTTGGTCTGATTCGTTTACTTAGATGGAAGAGCTTGGTGTGATGTGTTTACTTTGATCAATGACCTTGGTCTGATGAGTTTACTTATATCGCTGTGCTTGGTCTCATGAGTTTACTTCGATCGAGGAGCTTCCTCTGATGAGTTTAGTGAGATCAATCAGCTTGGTCTGATGAGTTTACTTAGATCGGTGAGCTTGGTTTGCTGAGTTTACGTAGATCGATGACCTTGCTCTGAAGAGTTTACTTAGAGGAAGGAGCTTGNTGATGAGTTTATTTAGATCAATGAGCTTGGTCTGATTAGTTCACTTAGATCAATGAGCTTGGTGTGCTGAGTTTATTTAGATCGATGAGATTGGCCTGATGAGCTTACTTGGACCGATGAACTTGCGGTGATGTGTTTACTTAGATCGATCAGTTTGGTCTGATGAGTTTACCTAGATGGATTAGCTTGGTCTGATGAGTTTACGTAGACCGATTAGCTTGCTCTGAT
>NW_007744627.1:11437-12237 GCF_000696425.1 Galeopterus variegatus
GCTTGGACTGTTGAGTTTATTTAGATCAATGAGCTTGGCCTGTTGAGCTTACTTGGATCGATGAACTTGCCCTGATGAGTTTACTTAGATCGATCAGATTGGGCTGATGAGTTTACATAGATCAATGAGCTTGTTCTGATGACTTTATTTAGATTGATGACCTTGGTCTGCTGAGTTTACCTAGTTAGATTAGCTTGGTCTGNCTGATGAGTTTATTTAGATCGATGAGCTTGGTCAGATGAGTTTACTTAGATAGAACATCTTTTTCTGATGAGTTAACTTAGATCGATGAGCTTGATCCGATGAGTTTCCTTAGATCGATGTCCTTGGTCTCATGAGTTAACTTAGATCGATGACCTGGGTGTTATTAGCTTACTTAGATCGATGAGCTTGGTCTGATGAGTTTACTTAGATCAATGTTCTCTGTNCTGATAAGTTTACTTAGATCGATGATTATGGTGATGAGTTTATTTTGGTCGTTGAGCTTGGATGGATGAGTTTAGTTTGATCGATGTGCTTGGTCTGATGAGTTTACTTAGATCGATGAGCTTGTTATGATGAGTTTAGTAAGATCTATGAACGTGGCCTGAGGAGTTAACTTAGATCGATGAGCTTGCTCTGATGAGCTTACTTAGATCAATGAGCTCGGTCAAATGTGTATACTTAGATCGAAGAGCTTCGTCTGTTGAGTTTAGTTAGATCGATGAGCTTGGTCTGCTGAGTTTATTTAGATCAATGTGCTTCGTCTGATGAGTTTACTTAGATCGAAAATCTTGTTCTGATGAGTTAATATAGATCAA
>NW_007744627.1:14329-14639 GCF_000696425.1 Galeopterus variegatus
TTAGATAGAACACCTTGATCTGATGAGTTAACTTATATCGGTGATCTTGGTCTGATGAGTTAAATAGACCGATGAGCTTGGTGTGATTAGTTTTCCTAGATCAATTAGTTTGGTCTGATTAGTTTTGCTTGATAGATTGTCTTGGTCTGATTAGTTTTCCTAGATCGATTAGCTTGCTGTGATTAGTTTACTTACACTGATTAGCTTGCTCTGTTGAGGTTAGTTAGATCGAGGAGCTTCCTCTGATGAGTTTACTTAGATCAATGAGCTTGGTCTGATGAGTGTACTTAGATCGGTGAGCCTGGTCTGA
>NW_007744627.1:15846-16227 GCF_000696425.1 Galeopterus variegatus
TTGATGGATTAGCTTCGTGAGATGAGTTTAATTAGATCGATGAGCTTTGTCTGAGTAGTTTCCTTAGATCGATGAGCTTGCTCAGTTGAGTTTAGATAGATCGATGAGCTTGGTCTGATGAGTTTATTTAGATCGATGAGCTTGGTCTGATGAGTTTATTTAGATCGATGAGCTTGGTCAGATGAGTTTCTTTAGATAGAACATCTTGGTCTGAGGAGTTAACTTTGATTGATGAGCTTGGTCTGATGAGTTTACTTAGATCGATCATCTTGGTCTGATTAGTTAACTTAGATCGATAAGCTTCATTTGATGAGTTTACCTAGAGAGCTTGCTGTGATGTGTTTACTGTGTTCAATGACCTTGGTCTGATTAGTTTACTTA
>NW_007744628.1:0-3198 GCF_000696425.1 Galeopterus variegatus
ACATTGCTTTTTGTTTCGTTTTTGTATTTTTTAATGGAACCAAGAGATGCACAATCAAGCACAAAGAGAACGCCTCATACAAAATTACAGACTGAGTGTCGTAGAAATCCATCTAGTTCAACTCTCTAGGTAGGTAGCACAGAACCAGGACCAGAATTGAACCTGTAAATTCCTAATCCATTTAAAGAAGAAGACTGTCAACAGATGAGGATCCATGTAGTACCTGAATATTCTGTACAAGGAAAGCTATAGAAAAGGAATTAGTTGAAGACATCCTATTAGAAACACAACCTAAGACATCTCTTCTGTGATTGTACCTCTGCCAAAGAGGAAGTGATTACGTTTATTAAGTTCATCTATGTGCCAGTAACCATGTCTTGTTTTTTGTTCTTGCATTTATCTTTATAACAATCCTCGGGATAAGTNAGCAAGGGGTGGTTACATGTCTGGGAGAGAGAGGAAACTCTTAAGAATAAGAGGTCCCCCCCCGAATCTCTTGGTGTTCTTCCTGGGTTACTGGACTTTCACGAGCTCTTAAATGTTCCCCAGAGATGGCCCATTTATAAAGGAAAATTCAGCTGAGTGAGTGTAGTTTTTTTTACATCTTCATCGTGACAGGCTTCTCTCCCTGAAAGGCCAATGGGAGGCTTCCTCCCTCTTTGCAATAACTTCTCCTCCTACACACATGCTTGGAGGGAAGTGTGAGCTCTTGGTGGAGCTCAGCGCTCCTGTCCCTCTCACTCTTATACCTAAACGGTGCATTAGAGAGTTCAGCATGAGTGCAGTCCATACAAATCTCTTCTCTCATTTTGGTGATTGCTAATATCATTCTACTTGGAATCCAAGCAAAATCAATTGCCATTCCTCTCTCCCAGTCCTTAATAATAATCTTCAATGTATGTGCATTACACGAAACACTGAACGTGTTCCAGGGCCTCTATGATATCTTTCTTGAAGTGGTGCCATATGTCATATATTTTCACATGCCTGCTTCTGAGCTTGAGCAGATAAGCACACTGGAGTTTATGAATCCCTTTGCTATCGGTGCATGTACATACTTTGAAATGGTGGGTTAATTTCCCTCCCCTCCCTGTCTTCCCCGCCCTGCTCCCTATTCAATGCTGCCCTGACTCTCTAAGCCTTTACTTATAAATCCTCTTCTCATTTTCTCTGCTTGGCCTCTGGGCATCAGCACTCCTTTCACGATTCCATTTCTACAAATCCTTCATCCTCAATAGTTTCCCTTATGAATTCTGATGTATAGGGCTGTATGGGGAATAAGAGAATCATACAAGTTCTTAAATATCATTCCTACTCCAGGCTATCCTGGCCTGGGTCACAAGCTCTGTGGCCAAGAGAAAGCAAAGACATATGGCAGAAGAGTTTTTCCTCATGCTCTCAGCCAATTTACGGAGGTGTTCCTTGTTCTAAATTGCAAAAGTATCACTAGGACCTTTGAATCAGGAGGGGTTAATGAGATGAAGGAAAGCCACTGAAGAAGGAAGAAGTCCTGCTGCCCTTCTAAACTGGATCCTGCATGGTCATTTGAGTAATTTAGGAAAGTAACAAACTAACTTGCCCTATCCTCTGGCTTTGGTCTCTTTAAATATGTAAAGTTGTCATGGTGAGGCTTTCTTTTGAGTAACATACTTCTCTTCAACTTTCAAAGTGTTTCCAGAATAGCAAAGCATGATAAATACCTGGGTATGATGCCAACCAGTCCCTCTTTCCACAAGTAAAATATTAGCTACAACCCCGCTCCTGTGGGCCAAGCACAGAAGCCAGAGACAATGTCTGCACTGGTGATCTGGGGTGGGTAGAGCGGACAAGTTCTCATTCTGCCTTCTGTTCCTGTCAATGTGCAAGTGACAATGCTTTTTCTTCACAGTATAATAGAATAGAGGTATATTTAAATCAAACAAATGCAGTTGAATCACTTCCTACTTCATTACATATTATGGTTTAAATAAATTTTTGTAGACTGACTGGAAATATAACTCCCATTTATAATTTGTAGCCAAAGAACAACAAAAACATTACAAATTGATTTCTAAGTAGACTGCTGGGACACATCCTCCTTGTAAGCTAATTTTTATTAACTTTCTTTATATATACTTCCTATTTGCAGTGTTTCACCAGCATCCAGGAAAAGGAAAAAAAAAAAATGAAGCACAATTCATCAATTGTGCTGAATGAGACCTTGAGGAGCTCTTCAGGTAATCTGGGCTGTTTGTCTCCATAACAACACCAAGAACAGCATCCAAGTAAAAATAAGAAAAATTGACTAGCCTGCCTACATGGCACTCTTCCTGGCAGAACGACAGCATCGGGAGGACTGTTAAAGCAGTTGGATGTCTACAGTCCTTTGAATGCTGAACAAAACCAACACATCGTGTTTAGAACAATGATGTTCAACGGCCCATTTAAAAGAAGCCAGATGAGAGAACAGAAACCCGATCGACCATATTGACTGTTATCAAACCTACAGTAAACCCACTCCCTGCTGGGTTTCTGAACCTTCAAAGCTAAGGATGAAACCCTGGACTCCTGGAACTCTCTAAAGTCAATTGTACCTTGTGAGGCCATTGAGGACCAGCCAGCTGGCCATGCCCTAGTGGCACCTGGTGGAAATCAAAATATGGTCCTGATGAGCCCAGCTCAGGCCTGTTCTTCATGTCTTTGAAATGTAACCAGCTGTGTGCCTATTTTAATTACAATAAGTCACAAGCTAATAGATATGCAACAAGAGAAAGGATATTATAATAACATCGAAGTCAATCATCCAAATCTTCTGGGCCCGAGAAATTTCAATATGTCTCTACAATAGCTTGCCAGGACTGCCATTACCAAGCACCACAGACTAGGAGGCTTAAATAACAAAAAATGTATTTTCTCCCAGTTCTGGAGGCTTGTAGTTCAAGATCCAGGTATCAGCAGGGTTGATTTCCTCTGAGGCCTCCCTCCTTAGCTGTAGATGGGCTGTCTTCATGTTTAAATGGCATTTCCCTCTGTGTGTGTCTGTGCCCAAATTTCCTCTTCTCATAAGGACCCCAGTCACATTTGATTCGAGCCCATGCTAATGACCTCAATTTAACTTAATTACCTTTTCAAAGATCCAGTCTCCAAATATAGTCACATTCTAAAGATTTGGGAGTCAGAACTTCAACATATGAATTTTGGAAGGAATACAGTTCAGCT
>NW_007744628.1:3439-8478 GCF_000696425.1 Galeopterus variegatus
CTATTGATTGTAAAAGGTATCATGATTTCAGAAATTTTAAAATATGAAAAAAGTGAGTTCTAGTATCAATAAAATAGAATACATAAAATCTATAGCTACAATCCTTGTCCTATAATGATTCTGTAAATAGTAGGTCCTTTCCCTTACTGTTATCACTGGCATGAGGAAAGTAGCCCTGCAGATAAGCTGAATGTAAGTGGTTTAATAGTCTGAATTCTGTTCACACAAATATAAACAATGCTATTGTTTCTTCCTATCACAGCCTTCAGCTGTGCTCTGTCTAATCTCTCTTTCCTGTTCCACCACCACATCTCAGGCAGGTAACACAGCTTCCAAGTTGTGCCCAATTAAAACAGCCCACTGCTATCCAGTTTAAAACTTCAGTCTCCACATTCAGGCTTGACCTGTGGTTAAAGAAACCCACAGTTGTTCCAGCTCCTCCAAGGTTGGAGTAGGATGAAGGGTATAGAGTGAAAGATTAAAGTTATGATCAACTAACCAAGTCCATAATCACAATCCTGTTTGTTGTTGCTGTTTCTCTGTCTCAGACCTTCCTGGACCTAAGAGCTGTGACTTTGGCTCAATCTCTTTAACTCCAACTCAGCTTCTACCACCAAAGTTACTCCCAACATCTCTAGCTGGGTGGAAGATCTTGGCCAATGGGACTGTCTTTTTGGGTCGGATCTCACTAAGAGAGTGAAAACCCTGCTACCTGACCTTTGTCTGCACCTTAAGGATCACACGCACCTTGGCACATAAACACTAAGCATACAGCATCTCCCCTACCCTCTCTCTCTTCTCTTTCTCACTAAGTCTCATCTCCCCAACAGAAGGGCAGAGAGCAGAGGTATACTGCCCTTGAAGGCAATGTGTCATCAGTTTTCCATTCTTATGGGTGCCCACCAATCTCTTGAAATAACTCTTTTAAGTTTCTCCTATCGCTTGACCTTAAAGGGAGGAGGACTCACCTACCCACCCATGAGATCCCTGCTCATGCATTCCTCTTATTCTTGCTCTTCCCCATTTTATAGGACCTGTGGGCAGGAAGGGAAGAGAGCAAGTTCAGTTTTTTTTGGTGCTTTTTTTTTTTAATATAGCCTAAGGGGTGTATGTGGCTCCAGCTTTTGTGGCTCCTTCTTAGCTCCTTAGAGTGTTAGGTACTTAAGGAATCTTCATCCCAAGTTTGGGTCCCTGTTATCATCCAGAGAAAAGAGGTAAAGTCCCATTTCACATTCCTTCCATTAAACTGACTTAATAATGCAGAAGAGCTAGTCCTGCCCTTCTTGATGGCAGGTTTTGTAACACAACCATCCCTCTGATTCAGCAATAACTCAGCTCAAATCCGAACAGGCGGAGGTGCTGACAGCAATGGAAGGGCTCCCTAAGGAGCCTTTCAGAAGAAACAGCTCCACCCCCAGCTCAACAACATCTGCTCCTGACACCATTTCTCAAAAATCACAACAATCTGCTTTGAAGGAAAGCAAGGGAGAGAGAATTTGACAGGTGTGTTTTTCTTTTGGTTGAATAATCATTGCTGTCCTAATTGTTTAATTAGCGAAGAAAGGAAAAAGGCTGGCTTTCAGGATGAAGAATGAAGAAAAGTTACCTCTCCTAAAAAATAGGGTCTTCCCCCCACCCAGAGCTTTTGAGTCGTCATCAGAGGCACCAGTCTTATGTCTTACACTTTGATAAAATAGAAGCTGAGAAATGAGGATCAGAGACAATTTAGTTTATCAGCAAAATTTCTCTAAAGGAGTTTTGGCAAGGTGCATGTCTTAGAGCAGCAAGTGCAGTGCAGACAGAGAAGAGGAAAGGAGCCGTGGTAAACTTTATTTCAGTTCTGCAATAGGAGTTTTCAGGTGAGAAGCATATAGTTTTCTTGTCATAAAGGGAACAAACCAGTCTTGCAAAGAGACATTCCCATATTGTTTTTGCATTGTTAGTACTCTCCCCAGAGCTCAAAAACAAAACAAAACAAAACAAACAAACAACAACAAAAAAAAAAAACCTGTAAGCTGAGTCCAAATTTTTTTTTTCTTGTCCCAAACAGCTTTTGACTTGCCCAAAGAAAATAGGCCTCAGAGAAAGCACATGTGGCAAGCCAGAGGACAGAAAAAAAAAAAAACCGTAACTCAGGAACTCTAATATTCTTTCTGTTTGCACGGACTGTA
This sequence comes from Galeopterus variegatus, assembly GCF_000696425.1. Taxonomy (NCBI): domain Eukaryota; kingdom Metazoa; phylum Chordata; class Mammalia; order Dermoptera; family Cynocephalidae; genus Galeopterus; species Galeopterus variegatus. The sequence continues at coordinate 5,611 of NW_007744628.1, forward strand.
GATAAGCAATAAAACCAACAAAATTTAAAACCTTATGGTCAAGCTCTTAATAATATTTAAAATTTCTATAACTCTACAGTTTATAAAGAGTTTTTTTTATTATATGACCCCACTCAGAATTTTGAATAATACTGTAAAATTGCTATTTGCTGTCTCATATTTTATTGATTAGGAAGCAAATTCATTTATTGTAACGAACCTGCTGAAGGTCTCACAGCCAATAAATGGCAGAGTTTGTTCCTGAAACCGGGTGTCAGGAATCCATTTCCCCAAACCACATTTTTCTCCTTGATTAGCTCATTGAATTGTCCAATAGCCTACCTATCCGAGTTTATTTTGTAATACAGACAGCCCATTGAAGTCAGGGCACTTGTTTTACTACCCCCTCAACAGTGGCCAACAGAGTTTAAGACATCAAGTTAATGCTTGTTTAATAAGAGAATGAATGTAGATACCATTTACTGAGAAAACATTTCAAGTGTCTCATCGCAAGTGTTTTTATATATACTGCTTTGTGTGATCCTTAAAACATTTCTATAAGATGTCATCCCCATTTTATAGGTGAAGAAACAGGCTTAGAAAAGTTAGAGAACTTTCCCCATTACTCAACTGGAACGCATAAGTAAATCTGCGTGCTATGTTTCTTTCCATATCTGTCCTGTTCTCCTACATCTCTCCTTACCCAGTCTCTAAATCTGTATTATCCAATACAATAATCCATAGTGATGTGTGGCTGCTGAGCACTTGAAATGTAACTAGTGCAAATTGAGATGTGCTATGAAGTGTAAAACATGCACCAGATTTCAAAAATTTAACATGAAAAAGAATGTAAAATATATTATTAATATTTTATGTTAATCACATTAAAATCATAATATTTTGGATAAATGAAGTTAAATAAACTGTATCCTTAAAATTAATTTCGCTTCCTACTCTTACTTTCTAATTTGCGGCTACCAGAAAATTAAAAATTCCATATGTGGCTCACGTTTGTGGCTTGTATTATATTTCTGTTAGACAATGCTGGTCGAAATATTCTCTAGGACCTTTAAATCTCACCTTCTCAAATAGTCAAGCATGTAGGCTTTCTTTACATTTCTGTCACTTGAAATATATACCATGAAATGTAGTACCTCCTTACATTTGTTCCTAATTCTTCTGCGGAGTTAAGAAAGAAAATATTTCTCTAATCTACTCCCTTTGAGTTAATTCAATTTTGGTGTGAATCCAAGTTCTTTTCCTCCATTTGGAATTACTTCCCTGACCCTCCTCTCCCTCTCTCTGCCTAATAATAATAAGTACCATTTTTTAAGTGTCTACTACTGTATTAGTCACAATACACTAGAATTTGCTGCCGTAAACAATTTTCCCAAACTCTTAACAACAAAAGTTTGTTGTTTCACTGGCACAAAATCCAACGCAAGTGTGGGTTTCTCTCTAAGTATTGCCTTAGTGCTCCAAGCTGCTTTGGTTTTATGGCAACTCCATGTCAACACAGCTTTCATCATTACCAGTAGAGAGAAAGAGCATGGAATATGAAATTCTTCCACTCAAAAGTGGTATGTGTCACTCCCACAATGTTTCACTGGCTATAGAAAGCCCCATGCTAGGTTTAACTTTAAGGGATTGGGAAAGAACATTTCCATGTATCTGAAGTAGAAAATAATTGAATATTGGTGAAAGCAGGAATATCTACCATAACTCCTTGCTGAATATTACATTAGGTGGCCTTATGCAGAATATTTCTAATTCTCACAACAATATTCTAAGATGAGTGTTAGCATCATTAAATAGAGGAAGAAAAGAGAAGTTAACTGAGTTGCACAAATTCATAGTAAATCAGTACCTGAGTCAAGATATGGCAAGAACCCAGATCCTTCCAGTTTGAAAACCTGCAAATTCCTAAATTTCTCCCTCACTCTTAGTCTAACACAATTATTCATTCCCTCCATGGGACTCTCCTGACACTTGGTTCAAATTTATAATCTCTTATAATGTATTCTTCATTATTAATAGTGTGTGGTGTTGACTCTCCAGTGATACTCTGAACTCCTAAAGGGAGATGATTATCTTTCTACTCTCTGTGCTAGAAGAGTATACAGAGCAGAGTTGTGGCTTAGAAAATGTAATTTCAACATGATGATTTCCATTCCTTTGGGTAGACACCCAGCAATGGGATTGCTGGATCATATGGCAGTTCTATCTGTAGTTGTATGAGGACCCACCATACCATCTTCCACAATGGCTGCACCATGGTACAGTCCCACCAACACTTGAAGGACTGTGCCAATTGACCTTCCAGGGAAAGCCTAAGGAACTATTCAGATAGGTAAACATTAGTCTATAGACCTTATATCATTTAGAGTTCTAGCTATATGAAAGGACATTTTTATATGACAACCATAAGGTGAGAACACTATGGTCCAGCTGTTAGTGCCAGGCTAGCTCAGCAGATGATAATTGAGAACTGATTTTCTTTCTCTCACAGCCTTTCCTCTCTCCTCCTTTGGTTAACCACCACTCTCAACTTCCTTTACTTTTCTATAGGACAATGGGCCACTTGATTCAGCAAATTGAATCAATTTAGAGCAATATCCCAGTACAGACTCAACAAAATGGACTCGACAAGAAGGAATCCCATCTCTTAAATTGGGGAGGGAACTTAGTGTCTTAGAAAAAGTAGAAGCTTTGGAGGGAAACAGATCTGAGTTTAAATACAAGCTCCACCATTTTCAGCTATGTCATATTTGAAAAATCTGAAACTCACTGAACCTTAATTTTCTGATATTTAAAACAATAAAGTTGGGGGCCGGCCCGGTGGCGCACTGCGCTAGTGCGCCGCTTGGGAAGCGCAGCGGCGCTCCCGCC
>NW_007744628.1:9125-14042 GCF_000696425.1 Galeopterus variegatus
TTCGGATCCCGCATGCAGACCGGTTCCCGCTCACTGGCTGAGCGAGGCGCAGGGGCAACACCGAGGGTTGCGATCCCGTTGCCGGTCCCGGTCCAGTACGGGGGCGACACTGAGGGTTGCGATCCATTGCCGGACATGGAAAAAAGACAAAAAAAAACCAAAAAAAAACAATAAAGTTGTTATATAACATAACATTACAGTATCTGCCACATTGGAAGGGTTCAACAAATGGTCACTATTATTAATACCAAATAATGCCAGGCATTTCCTGTATTAAATATTTCATTTTAATAAACATAAACAATAAAGCACCAATAAATATGGTACCATTAATTGATAGAAAACAACTTTACCTTTTTATGTGATAAACTATTTATTAAACTAGAAAAATTTTGCAAAATAGCATGTAGTCTTCTATTCTGTTCCATTGATCTGAGTGTCTGTTTTTATGCCAGTACCACACTGTTTGGGTAACAATAGCTTTGTAGTTCAATTTGAAGTTGGGTAGTGTTATGCCTCCAGCTTTATTTTTTTTGCTCATGATTTCTTTGACTATTTGGGGTCTTTTGTTGTTTTGTATGAATATTGGGATTGCTTTTTCTATTTCTGTGAAGAATGTCATTGGTATTTTACTGGGGATTGCATTAATACACTCACATACTTACAGCCTGATCTTTGACAAAGGCAACAAAAACATACATTGGGGAAAAGACTGCCTCTTCGATAAATGGTGCTGGGAAAATTGGACATCCATATGAAGAAGAATGGACCTGTACCTCTCACCATATACCAAAATCAACTCAAAATGGATTGAAGACTTAAATATAAGATCCTAAACCATAAAATTACTAAAAGAAAACATGGAGAAAACACTCCAGGAAGTAGGACTGGGCAAAGAGTTTATGAATAAGAGCACAAAAGCACAAGCAACAAAAGAAAAATTGAGCAAATAGGATTATATCAAACTAAAAAGTTTCTGTACAGCAAAGGAAATAATCAACAGAATGAAAAGACAACCTAAGAATGTGAGAAAATATTTGCAAATGATATATCCAACAAGGCATTAATATCCAGAATATATAAGAAACTCAAACATCTTCACAGTAAAAAAAAAAAACAGATAACACAATTAAAAAACGGGCGAAGGAGATAGAGACATTTTTCAAAGGAAGACATACAAATACATGAAAAAGTGCTCGGCATCACTAATCAACAAAGAAATGCAAATCAAAACCACACTGAGATACCATCTCACCCCAGTTAGACTGGCCCTTATTAAAAGAACTGAGAATAACAAATGCTGGTGAGGATGAGGGGAAAGGGGAACTCTGCTACACTGTTGGTGGGACTGTGAATTAGTATGGCCATTATGGAACACAGTATGGATGTTCCTCAAATAACTACAGATAGAACTGCCATATGATCCAGCAGTCCCAATGCTGGGTATATATCCAAATGAATGGAAATCATCATGTCAAAGGGATACCTGCACTCCCATGTTCATCACAGCTCTATTTACAATAGCCAAAATATGGAACCACCATGAATGTCCATCGGTGGATGACTGGATAAGGAAAATGTAGTATATATACACAGTGGAATACTATGTAGCTATAAAAAAGAATGAAATTCTGCCGTTTGCAGCAACATGGATGAGTCTGGAGAAAATTATTTTAAGTGAAACAAGCCAGACACAGAAAGAGAAATACAACATGTCCTCACTCATAACTGGGTGCTGAGAAAGGAAGGAAGGAAGGAAGGAAGGAAGGAAGGAAGGAAGGAAGGAAGGACCACAATAATATGTTGAACATTCAGGAAAAAAACATTTTTTTTCAGAGAGAACAAACCTAAGGATACTAGCAATGGGGGTGGGGAGGCAGTGATAGGTCATGTAAGGGGCATAAAGAAAAATTACAATTTGTAATAATGAATTTGCTAATAAAAAATAGCATATAGTGCATGCTCCCATTTTCATGAATAAAATATTTTTGAATTGACTATTAAATCGTTGCCTATTGAATTGACTAGTTGACTATTTTTATATACTTAGTGATTTATATTTCTTGTTCTATACATTGAGTATTTGTGTTAGTCCATTTCTGTTGCTTATAACATAAATAACTGAAACTGGGTAATTTGTAAAGAAACAATATTTATTGCTCACGGTTTCAGAAGCTGGAAGTTTCAAAGTCCAGGGAACACATCTGGTGAGAGCCTTGTTCTTGGGCAGTGACTTTTCATGGCAAAGCAGGGTGTCTCATGGCAGATGATAGAATGAGAGAGAGAGCTGACTCCATACTCCTTCTTCTAAAGCCCTCAGAACCACACCCATGACCCCCATTAAACCATCAGTGGATTAATCCATTTATGTCAGCATGGTCCTCACAATCTAATCACCTCTTCAAGGCTCACCTTCCAATTACCGTAATAGGATTTCCCCCTCTTAGCAATGTCACAGCGGGGGCTAAGTTTCTAAAACATGGACTTTAGGGAGCACAATTCAATCCACAACAGTATTTATATTCTTCAGCTGTTTTTATCAGGTTGTTGAATTTTTCCCTAAATTACTAAATCCAAAATAAATAATTGGAAAGATGACTAGATTACTTTTCTTTCAAAAAAGTCTCTGTAGTGACATGCTGAGAAGAAGAATCACATTACCTGATGATTTGGTTCCTATTTTATATTTTATGTTGTCATGTTGCAAAGTGATAGGCAAATGAAATAAAATTATAATCTTTAAATAAAAAATTTTATAGGACCAAGAAGAGCTAATCTTGACTGTGAGCTACAGAAATCAGGTAGGTCGAGCCAACAGAAGGGGAGTACTATGGGCCATCTGGTTTTTGCTGAATTGTTCTTAGAGCTGACAAATATGTCATGAGCCATTAAGAACTCTTTAGTTGGCCAAACATAAATTACAGCCCTAATTAGTTGATTCGGTTTTGAGATGGGTGGTTTATGAGGCACCAGACAGAAAAGTCCAGCTCCTGCCTGACTTCAGAATGAGCTCACATTAGAATTTTGTCAACAGGGCCAATATCTCAATTACACTTTCCCGTAATATCAGAAGATTGTGGCATGAATTCTGTTTGGTGAAAAAGTAGGCCAAGGTGTTTTTGGTGACATCGGAGCATGCAGAAGCCTAGAGGACTGTAACAGTCCTGCTGGAGTCCTGCTACTTTACTAATGCTCAATAACAGGTGAAATAGTAAAAAAAAAAAAATTCCTGTGTATTTTTCTTAACGACTGCCATGGAATACAGTTAATATATTTTTAACAACATGAGCTATGTCCATGAACTGAAAAAGTAAAATATAAAACACCAGTATAAATCTCTACTCAAATAAGTTCATAGAGGTGACAGGACACACATTTTTAGTGACTTAAATTTCAGGGTGGAAGTGAACATAATTCTAGAAATTTGGAATACTGGAGATAGCAAATTAGAAAGAAAATAATTTTATTTTTTTAAAAAAAATAATAATAATAACACTTGTATTAATTCTGGGGCAGAGATTGAAAGAGCAAATTTCTTCTTGTAAGTCTGTCACAGCTGATGGCAGAGATATAACTAAACAGAGACAAAAATCTGTGATAAGAACAAGACTAAATTATATAGAGTGTAAGACTGAAGCACAGAAAAGGTAGTGATTACCTGGAAAAGGCTTGTTAGAGAAGTGAATGCTGCCGGGGCCACACCATGTCTCCCTTTTCACAGTTCCGCCATCTTTGGAGAATTACCTTTGTCCAAAGGTGAGCTGCCTCCATGGTACACACAGCATATCCCCTGTAGGAGAGAAAAGATTTCTTTTCCTTACCCATCACTAGGTTCATGACTAAGGCCCTTATAACAAAAGACAGATTAGCAAGAGAAAAGCATAGAAATGCACTTAGTAAGTTTTACATGACATGGGAACCTTTAGGAATGAAGATGCAAAGAAACAGGGAAGCCCGTGTGTAAGTCTGATGAAAAAGGGAATAGTGTGAGAAGTATGATTGGACAAAAAGGGCGTGATCTAATGGTATAAACTGAAGGGAACCTAGCAAGGCCTAATTGTTCAGATTCTTCTCTGTGTCTCTATGTCTTCAGAGAAGAAGACATTCCTTTCTTCCTGGTATAGGAAGGTTACCTCTTAAGTGAGGGTCTTACGACCTGCTTCAGAGGAAGGTCAGGAAATTCTTCTCTAGGTCTTATGGCCTGTTTGGGGAGAAAAGGGCAAGAGAAGGTGAAAGAGTAACTTTCCTGCTTCTGCTGTTTTCTCAGACTCCAGGGTGTTATAATTTAGGGCGGCTTGTACTGAACCATGTTACCTCCCAGACCTTGGCCAATAATTGATGGCACTAGCAAAAGGCTAAATTCCTCTTGCCTCAAGGTGGGATATACTCTGGCGCACAATTTTGCTGCAGACTTTTCCCAAGAGATCAGATGGAAGCTCGTCTCCAGCTGATACCACATTCTTGCTTAGCTCTTTTTGCCGCTGCCCATTCCAGCTTCCCTTACTCCTCTGGTCCCATGAACACTCCTTCAACGATTCTCTTAAACAAGGATTCTTATCCAGGTGCTGTTTCTAGGGCATCACACGTAAGACACTTGGTCCTTTTTCCCCCACAGTGTCTCAGTATAGAAAGTCTACTTAGCTCTTTGTAGTTAATTTGCCTTTTTGGCCTAGGACTCTAAATCTCATCTCAAGTAGATAATGCCTCTTTTATGTTCAGAAGATCAAGACTTCTCTTATCAAAAAGGCTTCTCTTCTAATCTAGAAGCTCTTGATTTTTTAAGACATTAAGTAATTGAATAACATCATCAAATTATACTATTGGTGTAATCTGAAGCCCTAAATAGCTGATCCGAGTTCTATTGATGCCCAGAGGCTACTCTGATCAGCAAAGTAGTGGCTGTTGTCATTTTGTTCC
>NW_007744628.1:15426-16226 GCF_000696425.1 Galeopterus variegatus
GTGAGAGATTATTAACATAACCAAGACATTCACTGCCACTGGGTGGTGATGTACACAAAATGACTCTTACTATTTTCCTAACTAAAAATCTAAATAATATTGCCTTAGAGTTTACAAAATGTTTTTTACATATATTATCATTCAAATGTTCCCTCTAACCACATAAGACAGGCACTATTATTACCTCATTGCATAGTCAAAAAACCTGATGCTTAAAGAAGCATAGTTTGGCCAACACCCCAACAGTTAAGACACATGGGGATTAGGACTCACACTAAAGACCACTGACTTGAATCTTCTTCTTTCTCTTAAATATAAATTGTTCAGAGCCTCACAGTAATCACATCTACAGTAAATTGACTGACTGCCTTTAAAAAGGTGTTTATATCGTCCTTAGTGCCAGTCATACTATGCAACATAAAACATTCATTTCAAACATTGTTTTCTGTAATCCATATTCTCAGTACTTGTGTTCACAGAAGCATCATTATTAATTCCAGATTTAAAATGGGTGCTGGAGAGAAGCCTCCATTCCATACTTATTTGCTGTAACTTTTTGACTTAGAAGTTGACATAATAACCAAATACTCAGTTCCTCTTTTATTAGATTCTGTCATTCCTGGAAATCTGCAGTTATAGGTAATATTATCCTGCCTCAAAATATAGTAAAGAAAAATCTAGAAGGGGGGAAAAAAGCCTAAACAATAATGTTTGCATCACCTTTGGTCATTAAAATGTTATATTTTCACTATGAATATATTAATTGTTTATAGCCTCTTTACTCATGAGGAGAAGCCTGC
>NW_007744629.1:0-2385 GCF_000696425.1 Galeopterus variegatus
GATTGCTCTGGCTAGTACCTCCGGTACTATGTTGAATGGAAGTTGTATGAGTGGAAATCCTCGTCTTGTTCGTGTCCTTAAGGGGAAGGCCTTCAATTTTTCCCCATTCAGAATAATACTGGCAATGGGCTTGTCATAAATGGCTTTTATTCTGTTAAGATATTTTCCTTCTATACCTAATTTATTGAGAGTCTTTATCATGAAGGAATGTCGAATTTTGTCAAATGCTTTTTCAGCATCTATTGAGATGATCATATGGTCTTTGTCCTTGAGCTTGTTGATGTGATGTATCACATTTATTGACTTTTGTATGTTGAACCATCCTTGNGGTATAGTGTTAGGTCATTTATTTGAAGTCTTTCCATTTTTTTTGGTATAAGTATTTACTGCAATAAATTTGCCTCTTAGTACTGCTTTTGCAGTATCCCACAAATTTTAGTATGATGTATATTTATTTTCATTAGTTTCTAGGAATTTTTTGATTTCCCATTTAATTTCTTCTTGAACCCATAGGCTATTCAGGAGCCTATTACTTATTTTCCATGTATTTGCATTTTGCTTATTGTTTATTTCCAGTTTGTGGTCTGAAAAGATTGTTGGAATGAGTTCAATTTTTTAAAATTTGCTGAGACTAGATTTGTGACCTTCTGTATAGTCTCTCCTGGAGAATATACCATAAGCTGATGAGAAGAAAGTGTGTTCTTTAGCTGTTGGGTGAAATGTTCTGTATATATCTGCCATGTCCACTTGTTCTAAGGTGTAGATTAAATCCTGTGTCTCTTTGTTGACTTGTTGCCTGGAAGTCCTGTCCCATACTGAGAGAGGGGTGTTCAGGTCAACCACTATTAATGTATTAGGTCCTATGTCCTTCTTTCAGACTAGGAGTGTTTGATTGATATATCTGATATATCTGGTTTTGGGTGCATACATGTTTATGATTGTTATATCTTCTAGCTGGATAGTTCCCTTTATCATTATACAATGGCCTTCTTTGTCATTTTTAATTTTTTTTTTAGTTTAAAGTCTATTTTGTCCCATGTAAGAATAGCTACTCCTGCTCGTTTTTGGTTTACATTTGCATGGTATATCTTTTTCCGTCCCTTCATTTTTTAGTCTATGAGTGTCTTTACAGATGAGGTGAGTCTCTTGATGACAGCATATACTTGGGTCTAGCTTTTTAATCCAGTCAGTTAGTCTGTATATTTTGAATGGGGAGTTTAGTCCATTCACACTTAGAGTAGTTATTGAGAAGTGTTGTTTAATTCCTGTCATTTAACTGCTACTTGTTTAGGTGGTTTAAATATCTTTTGATCATTATTTCCCCTTTTATTCCTCTTCTTCAATGTTAGTTGGGAATTTAAGGTGGGATGATTTAGGTTCTCTCTCTTTCTTGCTGGCATTTTTGTTTTAACTGTGAGTTTTGCTCTTTCTTGTGTATTCGTGATACTATTTATATTGACGCTTTAATGTAATTTTAGCCATTATGTTACAGTCAGGGGTATTTCCATTTGAAGCATTTTCTAATATCATGGAATGAGAAAGTCTAGCCATAGGTAAAAAGGTAAGTTATGTTAAAACAGAACAAAACAACAACAAAAAACAATAAACAAACAACAACAACAACAAATGGACAAAAACTGACTCTGCCTGTGGATATATTTGTATTTTCTGGGCCCACATCAGTGGTAACCTGAGCACTTGGCATCTCTAGGACCTTAGATAAGGAGATTCCTAAATGAAATAAGACTAGCCAAGTGAAATATGTAATTGGGAATCTTCATGGCATATTACTTGTGTACTAAGTTCATGTTTCTTTCTTTGCATTTTCACTATTTTTATCTCAACTTAGGCTCAAATTTCATTCAGGTATAGTCAATTGTTCACACATTTCATTCAACAAATATGGATTATGTACCTGTTTTGTGTATGGCAGTAGGCTAGCCACCTGGATTCACACAGAAAAGGTCAGTTCTCTCAAGGAGCTTGCATTGTAGCAGTAGAGACACATTTTCTACATAAATGGTAATGTAGTTAAAACTGAGATAATATCATCCATGGAGAAGTATAAGAGTTGCTACTATTCACCTAGATTTGGCTATGAAGGTGTCCTTTTCAAACTACTCAGCCACATTTTATTTCTGTAATGTAGTACAGCTTCTCTCTGAGATGCTAATCTTTGTCCAGGGGTTTAGTCTTGTTCCTCAGTACCTGATTGTGGTTGGCTGTGGATTTATCTATTGATAAATATAAGGAAAAAATCTTAACATATTTTTTAAAGATTGTTTTTTGTAGTGCTGACATCACTACCGTGGGAACAGCTAATCATCTTACTCATCCATCTCTGCTCTTTTTTCCTCTCTGTCAGTGAGAAAAGTGCAGCTGCAG
>NW_007744629.1:2638-16223 GCF_000696425.1 Galeopterus variegatus
TGATGGGCCATAATAATCATATACATTGTATATTGACAAAATAAAAATTTTTAAAAAATAATAAAAAAATAAAAGGTTTCACTTACATGAAAAAAAAAAAAAAAGAAAAGAAGCAAACACTCCCCAGAGAGTCATTCATAAGTAGGATAATTAAAGAGTATAATATTTTTTTATTAAAAGAAAAGGGCATACATTAGTTTTGAGTTTATTCTCTAGTTACTTGTTGTGTGACTACCAAAATTTTCAAAATAACATAATGAATTCAATGGAGAAATTTATAAAGCCTTGAAAAGGAAACATCATTAGGGGAACTAGTTAGGTGAATAGATTTCATGGTAGTTCTGTTCACTGGCACTGTTGTACACCTTTATTTTTAACAGTCTTCATCACTCTGTATTCTGTTTTCCTTCAATCACTTTGAAACAATAAAATCTTCCTGTTCTGGGAACTGAAATACTGTTAAAATATAGTTAAAATTCTGTTACAAAATTACTCAAAGGCTAGGGTGAGCAACTGTGTAACCAGTAAAATAACGACGAAGCCTTGAACTGATCAGCCATTTATTTCAACTACTCAACTAATTTAAAGAGTTTACCCATGCTCATTTTGGCAGCACATATACTAAAACTGGAACAAATAATGTAACCTACATGAATGCTTATTTTAATGGAGGTGGACTAGTTTGAAGATAATCCATTCCCTCCCAATTACTAAAAATATTTCACACCAAATTTGTTTTAACATTGTAGTGGATTGAATTATGTCCCCCAAAACTCCCTGAGGCTTGAATTATGTCCCCCAAGTTTTATGTGTTAGAAACTTAGCCCCCACTGTGACTGTTAAGAGGGTGGGAAATCCTATTCTGGTAGTTGAAAGGTAGAGCCTTAAAGAGATTGGATTGTAGGACCACAGTGCAGTAGTGAATAGATTAAAAATGGTGGTCAAGGGTGTGGTTCTGAGGGCTTAAAAAAAAAAAGAGGAGAGTCTGTCTTTCTCTCTCTGCTCTCTCTCCTTCCACCATCTTACAGTGTGAGACCCCCGTCACTGTTGCCACCATCAGATCGACTTTGGACTTCCCAGCCTCAGAAACTGTAAGCAATAAATGTTGTTTTTCTTTATAAATTACGCAGCCTCAGGTATACTGTTATAGCAACACAAAATGAACTAATACAAACATTAATTGAAGTTTGAAACAAAAATATAACTGATCTCTCCATTAACTAAATTATCTTAGTATGTGATACATTCCTTTGTCAATTACTTGGCATCTTGACTTCCTCCATTAATTATGGCATATTTGAGTGTGGTGCTGAATCTCACTCATTTTGATATCTAGCATTTAACACAAAGTTTAACACATAATAGAAGCATGATAAACACAGTAATTGAATAAATAATCAAATATGTATTGCTTATTTGAAATCATATATAGGTTGAAGTCTATAATATATACTAATAAATTGGTAATATACTTGGGGTCAGAAGATCTATAACACAGTCATTTTTTTAAATTTCAGCTGAGTTGCTTTTGTATTTGGAGCCAATGCCTTATCCTCCATCTCCATTTATACAACACAGTAGGATTTAATCTAGAATTATTTCAGTTTTTTTATGTAGGCTTACTTGTTACTAAAACAAGGGTGCCCTTATCTAAAAAGCCCTTCTTCCCCTCACCTCCCACATCCCATACACTTAGCAACTCTTTGGTCCTCATGGTTTTTAAAGGTATCTCTCCTATGTCCTATTTGGGTTTGTCTTCTAAGACATCTCTTCCCTATTCCTGCTGTCCCACTACATGAGGACTGTGTGTGTGTGTGTGTGTGTGTGTGTGTGTGTGTGTGTGTGTGAGAGAGAGAGAGAGAGACAGAGACAGAGACAGAGACAGAGACAGAGACAGAGACAGAGACAGACAGAGTAAAGAAAACTGATCTAGTCTGTATTTGTATAGCAATGGGTGATGAAAGAATAATGTGTGCTTTAGACCTTTTAGTTTGAATTGGACTTTGGAAACTCCATCTTCACATTAAGTGGAGTTCAGGTTAGAATCAGCAATTCTAGGCTATCTGACAGTAAAGACATAGGAACTTTTGTCCCAAGTGTGCCTGTATATATTGTCATTGAGTATCTTCTGCCTTATAATTGAACTTTGCTTGAATGTTTTTTAATATGAACTATGGAGATGCTATGCTGCTTATAACAAGAGTTACAAACACTCTACATAGTAACACAGTGTACAGGAAAACTGATTAATACATACTTTCACTGAATACAGCAGCAGTGAAGATTACATTTTTTGGAAACATAAATAACCCAGGGACATCTCAGGTCATCTGCATGGCTACTGCAACAGTATGACCCCGTTGTTGCATTAAACACATAAATGTATTCACTGTTATCTTCTTTTAAACCTTCATGTAAGTTGTGTTCTTAATATCCAAAGAATACTAAACAATGATACCTAAAATATGGTGGCAGGCCTTTGGATGCCTTCTAGGTCACTTCAGATCCGTAGCTGCCTACTACAGCCACAATGCTTAGGAATTTTCTGCACATAAGGAAACTATTTCTCACAGCCTCATTGAAAAAAAATGAGCAACCTGAGTCCTTGATCCTTCCTGGACCCACAATACAGCTTCATCTGAGGCTTACTCTACAGATGTTGACCCCATGCACCTGCCTTTCCAATGCATGATTGAACATAAGTAGCAGACTTTAAGCCTAATTTAAAGAGAGTCCATGATTTGGCTTTAGAGTGCATATTATATTATAAATTTGGAAATAGGAACTTTAACCTAGCTATTCAAGTATTTTGGATAATATGAATGTAATGCATTTAATAGCTTTCATCTGTGTGAAAAATTAAATCAGTATCATAATTATCATTTATATTATTATTGGAATTTTATGTGTATTTTACTCATTCTTCAATTTTTAATAAAAATTTCCAGTTACATTAAAATTCTTTGTATCACTGGACAAATGTTAATTTTAGTGACCATTAGTTCTTAATGTTAAAGCTCAGAAAGGTGAAGAAATAGCAACTTTTCTATCTTTAAAATATCTTTATATATATATATGTTATAGATATGTGTGGCAGGAGCTTTTTGTAGAGTATTTCAGTATTTCTTTAACCTGAAATGTAAATAGTTCCTAAGGAAAAAGAGAAAGAATGGCACTGATTTTTTTTTTTTAAGCTCTCTGGCCTCAAGTTGTAATGATAAGTGGATTGTGACTATGTTTAATACCTAAAAAAATAAGTTTGATCTATATGAAGGGAATTTGATGTTATCTTACTAGACAGGAAGATACATTTAGATCATGATCTGAAAGGATTTATTATTTCTTTTATTGAAGTGAAAACTTCAAGTTACAATATGAAGCACTGGGCATGCTGCTCTAATAATGTAAATTTTGTGCAAGATTCTAATGGTCTGGCTTAATGCAAAGAAAAACAATAACATTGCACAGTGTTTTAAAGGTAGAAAAGCACTTTTCATATTTTTGGGGGGTTTGTTTGTTTTATCCTCACACACGCACACACAAACTTGTGGGATATTGAGAGCAGATGTCAATTCTTGCTTTATGCCTAGAGACACTGAACATTGTAGAATTGAAATGATGTGCCCGAGGGTACAAGTTAGTATGTAAAGTAACAAGTCTTGAACTCAGGTACTTTAATTCTAAATTCTATATTTTTCTATTGCATTCTGTCTTAGAAACCATCTCGACTCACTTGATTCTAATAAACACACTGGCCAGGGCTGGCCCGGTGGTGCACTGCTACAGTGCGCCGCTTGGGAGTGTGGCGGCGCTCCCACCGAGGGTTCGGATCCGACATACAGACCAGTTCCCGCTTACTGGCTGAGCGAGGGGCGGGCGCAGCACCGAGGGTTACGATCCCGTTGCCGGTCCCGGTCCGGTATGGGCGCGACACTGAGGGTTGTGGTCCGTTGCCGGACACGAAAAAAGACAAAAAGAAAAAAATAAATAAATAAAATAAATAAACACACTGGCTGGTAGCCACTGCTGTGCATCTTAATTTGAGGCAGAGAAAGTTTTTTTTTTTTTTTTTCCCATCAGCCTCAACAACTGGGGAGGAAACCTAGGGAAAGGCAGTTGCCAGAAAATTGTAAGCAGAAAAGCAAAAGGTGACGACCTGGACGTTAAGATATGTGCACTTGCAATAGGCAGCAGCAGAGAGTGGGTGAGGAATATTTGGTAAAGAAATACGAGAATTTGTTTTCCAATAAGCAGCACTTAAGTGCAACATTATCCTGGCTGTACAAACATGTCATTATCATTAAACATGCCCTGAAACCCCCTAATTCAAAGACACTAGAAAGTCAAAGGATTTTCTAAGCAAAGACAAGTTCCAGGGAGATTAAAAATAATGCATGACTCTGTGTTTCCTTATAAGCGTGCCTGCGGGTTTATAGATAGGGGGTGGCAAGAAAATAGGCTGAGAGATGTGGGGAAGGAGGCAAGTTGTCAGATAAGAAAGGGCTTGCTGAGCCATGTTAGAAAACAGGGAGCTGTCCTGAAAATAGCATGGAGCCATTGGAGGATTTTAAGCAGGAGATGGGCAGATTCCTATTTTTGTTTAGAAGTACCCCTCTAGTCAGTATGTTAATATATTTGAGGGAGCTGAGAGGCATAGCACAAAACTAATTAACAAGTTATTGCAGTCATTACGCAGATAGTATGAGGTCTCAAAATAAGATTTAGGGTCTAAAATTTAGACCCTGGCTTTGGGAGGGAGGACACAGATGTACAAATTTACAAAAACATGTAGTATTTAGAAGACAAGATTCAGTGAATAAGAATTCACTTTTGAATTGCAGAGTGGAAAATCTGTGTGCTCTCTATTATAGTATTCCTAATTGTCACCAAATATCGTTCTTGTTTTTCCAACCAGATAGTCCGTGAGGTCTTAAACCGCAAATGCGTGTTCCCTTGTACCTTTTACTTGACCTTGTTCTAATAGAACGATGCCTTTAGGGGTTACTGAACTGTGGACGGCTATTTCCACCTTCTGAAAAGGCCTGAGTGCTGAGCTCTTAGAATTTTATGCTGACTTTCCTACCTCCTTCACTTCCTGTGATCCCCAGTATGCCAGCCTCTGATGACTTCAAAAGAATGTGTGAGTCACATTAGGCTTTGTGATTTTGTGTGAAGACAGAGTATAAAGGAGGGTCCAATTATGAGTCTATCAACTCAGATCTTGGCCCCATCTTTTTCTAAAGTATTAATTTGGAAACTTGCATATAGCACTGGTCTTCCCGCTTAACGGGTTCCCAGTTGTAACTTCCCTATCTTACACCAGCAAAACAGAAATCTTTTTATTAGTTTATGGATTATGCTTAGTCACTTTGAGGCAGAAGGGAACCAAAGTAAAACTCTGCAGAGCTGTCCAGAAAAGTGGCTTCATTATAAAATGTGGAAAATCTTGACATTAAGTTCCAATTAAAATATTACTGTTTTTCTTGGCCTTGGGTCAAGCAATGGCAGATGTGATCTGAAGTAGCTAAGATTAAAGAAACATGGTTTTGAGAAAAGATTTCCTTAAACCAGGGTATAATTTTGTGTAAGAAACATGCTCTGTGTTTCTCTTTGTCTTTTGATTCCTGAATAATGTTGCAATTACTTCTGTGAATGAATCTCCTAATGTGGCATGTATCAAAATCAAGTATGAACAAGTCTTAGCTGGCAGACTGGTTTCAAGAAGCATAATCAGCAGTTATAAGCTATGGAATATAGTTGAACTAATGTATCCATGCACCGAAGTCATGAGAATGAAAAACGGAAATGAGAGAATGTTGAATTTCAGAAGCCAAGAACCCTTGATCTGTTGGGTGATATTATACATTTATTAATGGAACCAATTCAAGGTGTTACCACAAAAGACCAGAAGCTGTCCGAGGTATCAAATTTCAAATTGTTATAGACAAATGCAGTCTTGTGAATAAAAAACAAATATTTTAAAGCAAGCTCTTATTTCTTGTCCTTATCATAAACCATCCTGGATTTTTATTTTTGTTAAAAATTAATCATTCATGGAACAGATGTAATTAGTAGGTAGAGAGGTGAGGTGGGCTAGTTTGAACAAATACTTAGTTACTAATCACAACTAATTTATAAGGGACCCTCTCCAGGCCCCTCTATTTTACTTGCACTAATTTTGCTCCATCAGTAAAATGAGCAGAACGACCAGGCAAACCCAAGTGGGGGAGTAGAAATACCATAGGTTTGTCCTGACCGGAAGCTTTTAGTATGCTGGGAGTGCAAACAGGGAGATTGGTGAGTTTGTGGCGAGTGGGACTGGGTTCACCTTTCCGATCAGTCTAATAGGCTAATATCCAAGCTGGCGGAAGAGATGAGCCAGGATGACACCCAAACCATGACCGGAAGCTTTTAGTATGCTGGGAGTGCAAACAGGGAGATTGGTGAGTTTGTGGTGAGTGGGACTGGGTTCACCTTTCCTATCAGTCTAATAGGCTAATATCCAAGCTGGCGGAAGAGATGAGCCAGGATGACACCCAAACCAAACAACAGCGTGCATATGGGTCCAGCGTGCAAAGGGCCATTGATATTTGCAGCCACAGCCACAGATGTGCTCCTAGGTAACAACTGCTGTGGCTCTCAAGTTTTTCTGATGTCAATTAGTTGTATCCCTTCCTCTTCTATGTTTTGAACCAATAGGGAAATAGATGTTGCATCAATATTTGCTGTATTACTGGCGAAGCTAGTTTGGGAACCACAACGCATATCCGCAGCCCTGGTGTCCTGCCACTCTTTTTCCCTGGATGAATTGAGCACCTCCTCATGGAGAGAGTGTTTGGTCAGGTGCAGGGATGAGGGGTTAAGGGAGTACAGAAGAACACGGGAGTTCCAGTTTTCTGAACAAAGGCAGGAATTTGGGGGGAGAAAATTGTTCCCCCTAAAAGTATTATTTCGAACAGTTAAGAATGACAATGATTTATAACAAAGAGCTTATTTGTTTTTCAACAATGATTTTTCACATGTCATTTGATGAAAGAGACACACAGCAAAAAAAAATTGTAAGAGAAGTCAGTTTTATTAAGTCAAAAATACTGAGATAAAGGGGAGGATAAATGATGAAATAGTAAGTTGCAGAAAGTCTTAAAGAAAGGTGTGGAAAACTTAAAACGCTTTTAGCATGAACTTCAGCCAGTTTAAATTAGTCCTGAGAAAGCTCAGATTACCACAGATTTAATTTGTTTTAATCTGGAATTAAGATTTTTCTCTTCTCTCTGATTAGGCCATAAATAAGTAGGCCAGAATGATTTTCAGAGGTGATTAGATCTCGATCATAACAGAATTAGAGAAAAAAAGGGAACAAGGTTGGAGGAGTTGGAGAAAGAGAGGTAGAAACATCTTGAAATGAAAAGGCTCAGAGAAAAATTTATAGACTAGAACATATGTATTCAATGCATATTAAACTGGAGCATGCTAAAAAATGTCTTTGCCAACATGCATGTCCAAGGACAAACTGAGTCTTATTTTGGCCTAGAATCATTTTTGTTTCTTGGATTAAAAGGCCTTGCTCTTTTCAGTACTACAAACCCCAGGTCATTACGGAGCAAGATTAAGAACCTCTGCCCACGGTGTTTGGAGTCTGATGAAAACATGGAGATAAGTACCTCGTAAATACCTAGTAGTGTCAGTAGGTATAAACTTGCTAGAAGCCTGCTTATTACATATGTGTTTAATGCCTGATTGAGGGGACCCATCCAAGCTCATTGCCCTTTGAGAGCCTTGAAGATTTATTTCCCTTAAGTCTCTGTCAAGTTCTTATCTAGCCAGTTGCTCACTTAAGTCCTACAACCCTTTATNGCAAGATTAAGAACCTCTGCCCACGGTGTTTGGAGTCTGATGAAAACATGGAGATAAGTACCTCGTAAATACCTAGTAGTGTCAGTAGGTATAAACTTGCTAGAAGCCTGCTTATTACATATGTGTTTAATGCCTGATTGAGGGGACCCATCCAAGCTCATTGCCCTTTGAGAGCCTTGAAGACTTATTTCTCTTAAGTCTCTGTCAAGTTCTTATCTAGCCAGTTGCTCACTTAAGTCCTACAACCCTTTATCACCGCTGCAAAATGTCTAGCTTATATCCATTGGCCAAGACAGTCACCCCAGACTGATACATATTCATGGGCAGTAAATCACATTGAAACAAAAGATAAATTAAATACAATATTATCTCTTTATAATTTTAACTATGTCCTATATTATTTCTTTCTCTCCCTTTTTTGAAAAAAAGTGTCTGATCCAGTTAAACTTTAGTTGGGGATTTAGAGTAGTATAGTGAATACCAAAATGTGATGGGTTATTCATAAAGTTTTATTTTGAGAACTAAATAATAATGTTTATATGATGATGATGGTATCTGGGCATTCACTAGAAATCTAATAAACTTCTTATCTCATTTAATAAACATAGTCCAGTTCTAGTCATAATTATCAAGATAGAAAGTCGGCTGAGATAACTATGAAGCTTTACATGATAATAAATGTTATTCAAATAGATTTCCATGCCTCGAATTCAAATGAGAGCTGCCATCCCAAAGTCAGAAACATATTATGCTGCCTGAAACTGCTCTAATCTGAACCGCAGCAAGCTTCCCTCCATGCAATAACCAAATTATTTTTAGAAAAAGATCTTGAACAGATGAAGATAATCATATGGTTCCCCTAAATTAAATCTGTTAAGAGTGTGTATAAGTGAATCACTGTATCTGTAAATCTTTATTTGTCTCCATTGTTTAAATTCTAAGAAAGAAGACAAAAAAAAAATTTACTGCTGTTTCAATCCTGCCGTCACTGTGATGTGCCTACAGCAAAGCTGTCAACACTTAACAATATAATTGAAGGCATTTTGTGGTTTAGGAATAGTTTGGTAACTGGAAGCAGTGAAGGCATAAACACATTGCTTGGCATTTAATGTATTTAGCATGGTTGCACCCTACCTACATGGAGGGACTCTCGATAACTAATGATGGTGATTGACTATGTCAAAACTCAACAGAGNGATGATGATGGTATCTGGGCATTCACTAGAAATCTAATAAACTTCTTATCTCATTTAATAAGCATAGTCCAGTTCTAGTCATAATTATCAAGATAGAAAGTCGGCTGAGATAACTATGAAGCTTTACATGATAATAAATGTTATTCAAGTAGATTTCCATGCCTCGAATTCAAATGAGAGCTGCCATCCCAAACTCAGAAACATATTATGCTGCCTGAAACTGCTCTAATCTGAACCGTGGCAAGCTTCCCTCCATGCAATAGCCAGATTATTTTTAGAAAAAGATCTTGAACAGATGAAGATAATCATATGGTTCCCCTAAATTAAATCTGTTAAGAGTGTGTATAAGTGAATCACTGTATCTGTAAATCTTTATTTGTCTCCATTGTTTAAATTCTATGAAAGAAGACAAAAAAAAAAATTACTGCTGTTTCAATCCTGCCATCACTGTGATGTGCCTACAGCAAAGCTGTCAACACTTAATATAATTGAAGGCATTTTGTGGTTTAGGAATAGTTTGGTAACTGGAAGTGGTGAAGGCATAAACACATTGCTTGGCATTTAATGTATTTAGCATGGTTGCACCCTATCTACATGGAGGGACTCTCGATAACTAATGATGGTGATTGACTATGTCAAAACTCAACAGAGCTGTAGTTCATTGGAGCAAGAGTTGTTTTACTTACAATAATGCAGATTTTTTAAGATGTGATATTTTTTTCTTGTGATAATTTTCTTGGAGGGCAAAATTATGCTATAGATATTAGATTATAAAATACTTCCTTTTATGATATGAAATACATTTTAGTTGTAGAAGTAAATTATATGCCAAATTATATTTTATTTTATTATTATTATTTTTTAAATTTATTATTATTATTTTTTGTCTTTTTCATGACCGGTAAGAGGATTGCAATCCTTGGTATGGTGTCTCCCACACCACGCTCAGCCAGTGAGCGCACTGGCCATTCTCATATAGTATCCGAACCCTCGGTGGGAGCGTCACTGCGCTCCCAGCGCCACACTCTCCCGAGTGCTCCACGGGCTCAGCCCCCAAATTATATTTTATAAGCTGTGGAGGTACCTCAGTTCTTGGGGAAAATTTTCAAGGCCAGCTGAGATATTTTGTTTAAATAGCAGTTGAGTTAACTCAGCAGCATTGGGTAATCAATACAGCATAGAAGCTTGCTCTGGTTAATTGCTGTCTCCAGAAGTAGCCGCTTCATTCTGTGAGTGTCTCTTCTACTTGGAAGAGGCACTTTGTCTGGGGTTGTGTAAAGTGAGGTGAATGTCTGAGTCCACTTCTTTCTACTATTAGATAGTCTTAAGAACATACATAGCCCCAGTCATCCCTTTCCTGATTGATGTCTATTGTAACTTAAAAAGGTTTTCCCATCAATTAACTCATTCATTATCTCATTTGACCCTGAGCTCTTGTTACCTGCATTTTAGAGATAAGATAGTGAGGCATCAAGATGATTAGCCTACACTCTAGTAAAATTATGTCTAGAACTTAGACCTTGTGAATCTTTGTCTATGGAGGCGCTCTTTCCATGATCGTATTTTTCCCATACTATGGTTATTGGGCAGCACCTTGTAATATGTACTGACTATTAACTAGGTGTGTAGTATGATGCTGTGTACTTTATCTCATTTGACCATCAATCCTAGGTACAGTTATTATTCCCACATTACACACAATGGAATTGACGTTCAGCAACTTCCCCATCGTTACCTGGCTGGCAATGGCAGTTAGACTTGAAATCCAGTCAATCTGATTCAAAAGTTCAAGAACACTGTTTAATCACCTTGGCATTCTCACTCTTTTAAAATCAGTACCTTGCATGCTATTACATTTAAATGTATATTTTAACTGAACTGTATTATCAAGTAGTGGTAGTGCAGATTAAGATAATTAGGAAACTGCACAGAATTAATTATATGTGGATTAATGATCAATATGTGAGGAATCATCCTGTCAGGGATATAGATTCCGGGAATCAGTCCAGGGGTTCGAGGTATTTGGTATTGTTCTCCCTGCTCAAATTCCTTCTTTATCTCATGCAACTTCCTCTTCCTGTCTGATTCCTACTCATTCCTCTGGTCTCAGTTTAAAAATATAGTCTTTCCAGAAGGCTAGATGAGTGGTCCCTCCTGTGTATCCCCAGAAAATCAGTGTGTTAATTGCCTGTTTAATCACTTTTATCCTCTAGAGTGTGAAAGTCTTGTTCAATGTTTTATGTCCAAGTCTAGCAAAATATCTGCCACATATTAGATGCTAGTCATTACTTGTTGAGGGAATTGATGAATCAATGACTTAAAATTAACATCAAGTGAATTTTTTAAGAAATACATGATGGTATGTGGCAATGGTTTTGAATGCTAGAAAAGATTAAAAAGTGTCTTTAGAAACTAGAGAAATTAAGTTAAATAATCGGAAGCCAGCGATAATTTTACAGACAGGTGCGGATACTGTGTGCTTATATCTACATCCAGATGAAAGCATAAAAAAGATCCTAATGGACTGAGAACCAGCAGAATTAGTGCTATTTGTTGTTTTTGTCTCTGTAAACCCATATTCAATAAGATAGATTACTGTTTCATGATATTTAAATTATTTAAAGGTTTTTAGTAGAGAATATCTTGGTCAGATATTTTGAGTAATAGTAAAGAGAGATCAAAATGGGTCTCCATTGTCAGAAAGTGGGACAAAAATCTGGAGGTAGAGTGGGAAAAGACCAGGTTGGGCAGCACCAGACAACTTTCTAACGGCAGCGGTGCTCAAATATAAAAACTGAGAACTGCTGATGTACAATGTCATTGAGGAAGGGCCAAATAACATTTGACGAGATGGGCCATGAGAGGTTTGTTCTTCAAATACCAGCCTCTTCCAGAGAATCTCTGTGATCGCTTGATGAACAGAACATGTTAGGAATGACACTGTGCCCATTTCTAGGCTCAGCCCTTAAGCAACTGGAAGTTTCCACTGCTCTCTCTTTTGATAGCCACTATTAGAAACACATTCTATGCTGTAGAAAACCCCTGGAAAGGCCCTGCTGCTAGCCCACCGACCTCGGCTGATATTTGGCATCAACTTGTCAGCCATGCAAATGGGCCAGGTGAACCCTTCAGCCCCAACTGAGCCATCCACTCTGACCCTACATGGAGCAGAGTCAAACTGACCCCACCAAGCCCTACCCAACCTTGTGATCAAACTTTTACTAAAATAGGTGTATATTTTCCAACAGGAGCATGGACTTCAGATACTTGATGTTATAAAATAAGAGAAGGTTCTTCTTCTGATATTTAACAAATCAGTAGATAAAATGGATACCCTTTTACAAAGATGCAATAATCAAGATATAATAATTTAGACATGCCCAAATAGCTAAAAATGCATATGTGGGCATGGGGCCAGAATTTTCTTGGTAAACAGTTCTGCAGTTACCTAACACAGGTACAGGTAATCAATGTGCAGCTCAGAACTCTACAGAGCATAGGATTAACAGATTTTCATTGGGATTTAAGGCTGGTTTGGGACATGTGAAGGTGTGTTGTAAACAACCCAGTTCTGTGCTAATACATGGTGATTCATTGCCATTACTTTGCTTATGATCATTATTCTCCTGGAGATCGACTGGAATTTACCAAATCATTTTTGTCTCCTCTGCTTCCTTGCACATCATGCAAAAATGTTTTCATATGACGACTTTATTATTATTACTATAGTATTAAAATCAGGAATAGTAATATTAACAAGAACTGGAATAAAAGTCTTTTTAAGACATTTTCTTAATTATTATTTGCCTCTAATAATTTTTGCTTTAAGTAGTTTATAGAAATAACAGGACAAATATACGAACAATTGATACCTTTATGTAGACTGTGGTGTTCTATTTTTTCTATGGAATTAACTTGAAACTTTCAGTTAAGTGTTCAGAGGTAAAAATCTATAAAAGGTTCATACTGTAAGAATCCTGTTACCAGTCAGTAAAAAAGACAAAAAGGAGAAAAAAATAAAAATAAAAATAAATAAATAAATAAATACTAGATGTAGCTAAGAAACTAAGTTTCTAATCTGGCAAGTTAAACTTGAAAAGATTAGTACATTTCATAAATACAAAACCAAAAACATGTTTTGCTTTAATATATATATATATATATATATATATATATACATTAAAGCAAAACATGTTTTTGGTTTTGTATTTATGAAATGTACTAATCTTTTCAAGTTTAACTTGCCAGATTAGAAACTTAGTTTCTTAGCTACATCTAGTATTTATTTATTTATTTATTTTTATTTTTATTTTTTTCTCCTTTTTGTCTTTTTTACTGACTGGTAACAGGATCGCAACCCTCGGTGTTGTGCCCGCACCGCACTCAACTAGTGAGCGGGAACTGGTTTCCACATGGGATCCGAACCCTCGGCGGGAGCGCCACCGCACTCCCAGGAGGCGCGCTCTCCAGTACACCACCGGGCCAGCCCGTATTTATTTTATAATATCTCCTAAGCTATAAAATTATGTTTCCTA
>NW_007744630.1:0-1737 GCF_000696425.1 Galeopterus variegatus
GAGGATGGCAACTTTCAGCACTTAGATACATTCTCATACAACGCACCACATATCCCAACACGATACATAATTTTATAATCTCATTTTATAGCTAAAAAATAAGTAAATATTATCAAAATAAATCACATAGGTTACTAGGAATTTATTGAATATGACTTTCTATTCTTGTGTAATTTTTTCTTGTCACTGTATTTTTTTCTAGTCACCATATTCAATGTCTTAGGTGACTGTGACTTTTTACATCATATTTGTTTCTGAAATAATTTTCATGGCATAAAGGGTGTATCTAGGTATATTTAGATGGTATTGACTAAAAGCTTTAGAAGAAATACCATTGACTATTATATGCCTTTTAAAGTTACAAAGATGCTCTATATAAAACATGTTCTCATTTAAAAAATTCATCAGTAGGTCAATAGTTGTAAAAGATTAACTTGATTTTTAATGTACTTAAATACATTTTTTTTTTTTTTTGTCTTTTCGTCTTTTTTCCGTGTCCGGCAACGGATCGCAACCCTCAGTGTTGCCCCCGTACTGGACCGGGGACCGGCAACGGGATCGCAAGCCTCGGTGTTGCTCCCGCGCCTCGCTCAGCCAGTGAGGGGAACCGGTCTGTATATGGGATCCGAACCCTCGGACGGGAGCGCCGCCGCGCTTCCCAAGCAGTGCACTATCCAGTGCGCCACCGGGCCGGCCCTTAAATACATTTTGTATATGTTTTCTTTATAAACTTTACTTAAATTTGAAATTACTTTTAAAGTGGAATGGCTTTTTCTTATACACCAACCAAAGCAATAGATTTTTAAAGGACAGAAATAATAATTTCAGATAAAAGCAAGTTTATTTAACTGGCTTTCATAATTAAATCTCTCTCTCTTTTTTTCATTCAGTAAGGATTAAAACATTTGCCAGTAAAACTTATTTGAAATGAGCTCTTCAGCAATAGTTCAACAATTTTTCTCTTCCCTGCTTTAGATCTAGCAGTAATGCATAGCAAAGTTTTTTTTGTTTTTTTTTTTGACAAGGTAGGTGGCATGATTTTAAATGTGATTCTTGAAGTAAACATCTCTATCATTTATAAAACTTAATTAAAAGTTACCTTTTTAAATATTACAAGCAACCAATAAAGCTAGTCTAGCACATTATTATATTTTTAGTAAATTAATGTGCATAAATGTCTATTTTCTAAGATTATAACCCAAATTTATTTAGCTTCAAAGCTGATTTTACCACTGTAACACTGATGAAAATGTGTCTAATTTTTTTTTAATTGTCAGCAAGTAGACTGAATGTGGAGACAATTTTTGATATAATTTTCTGTCCTAACTATATTTGTAACTATGTGCACACTAATTATGAATTAAAGCGTAGTGCTAGAAAACTGCTTTCTCTCTTAAAGGGTGATTAGATTTAAGATAATTTTTTTCCATCCTTAAAAACCAGAATGCCAATTTATAAGCTGATAAACAAAACTTTCATGTTATGAAATGGTATATTATTAGTGATCATTTTTATTTGTTAAATAAAAAGCTCTCAATATCACAAAATTTCCATTAGTTATTGGACTGGAAAGAATTCTAACCAGATAAAGGGGACTTTTATTTAACTTAAACTCCTTACATTGTATTTTTATGAGATAGTTAATAAAAATCAATGGGTGTTTTAAATTTAGTATTTTTTTTTCTTCTTTTATGTTATTTACTCCAGCTGCACAGGCAAAAAAGCATACTCCTATAT
>NW_007744630.1:5721-6838 GCF_000696425.1 Galeopterus variegatus
GGAAACTTGGAACATCAAGAATAAAGAAAGAACAACAGAATGGATAAACATATAGGTAAAGTTAATGGATTATTCTGCTTTTTCTAGAGTCTTTGAAATTATATTAGAAGGTGGAAAGCAGTATGACAAGATATTCTTATATTATCTCAACACATGTAGAGGGAATATTTAAGAAAGCTGAATTATAAAGCAGGAAAAATAAAGAGAACAAAATGGATAAAGTTTCTACACTTAACTTGAAGTGGTAAAATACTGATACCAATAAAGTGTGATAAGTTGCATATGCATACAGTAATTCCTTGAACAACCACTAAAAAAAACTTTGGAAGGAGATTATCGAAATCCTATAGATAAAGCAAAATGCAATGCTAAAAAAAAATTCAAGTAACCCTGAGGAAGGCAGGAAAAGGGAAACAAAGAAACAAACAAAAAAAAACCAACCAGAAAACACATAATAAAGTATTAGAATTAAGTTCCAACATATCAATAATTGTTTTAAATGTAAATGGTATAAATACACCAAGTAAAAGATAGTAATAGAGTGGATTAAAAAAAAATGACCCAACTGTATGCTGTCTATAGGAATTTGATTTCAAATATAATGATATATATTCTGATATTAATCCCTTGTCAGATGCATATTTTGCAAATGTGTTCTCCTATTCTGTAGGATGCTTTTTCACTCTATTGATTGTTTCCTTTGCTGTGCAGAAACTTTTTAGTTTGGTATAATCCCATTTTTGTTGTTGTTGTTGTTGCCTGTGCTTTTGGGGCTGAGGATATATCCAGAAGATTGGAAAACATCAGGTCAAAGGGATACCTGCACTCCTATGTTTATTGCAGGTCTATTTATAATAGCTAGGTGATGGAACCAACCTAAATGTCCACTGATGGATGACTGGATAAGGAAATTGTGGTATATATACACAATGGGATATTACTCAGCCATAAAAAAGAATGAAATTCTACCATTTGCAACAACATGGATGAGCCTGGAGAAAATTATCCTAAGTGAAACGACCCAGGTACAGAAAGAGAAATACTGCATGTTCTCATTCATAACTGGGAGCTGAATCTATAAACCAACAAATGAACGATAAAGAGAGACAGAGAGAAA
>NW_007744630.1:7769-10758 GCF_000696425.1 Galeopterus variegatus
AGAGAGAAAAAAAGAAACAAAAATCACAGAAGTACGTTGAACTTTTAGAAAACTAGAGGTGAAAAGGGGGGGAAGAGGTAGAGGGAGGGGGAGCTAATGAGGAATTGGTCAACGGACACAAAGAATGATTGCATATTGCAATGATGAGTAAGCTAACTATACTGATTGTATTAGCCCTTTTTGTGTTGCTATAACAGAATACCTGAAACTGGGTGATTTATAAAGAAAATGAAATTTACAGTGCTTACAGTTTCTGAGGCTGAGAAGTCCAAAGTCCACCTAGTGGTGGTGACTGTTACCCAGGGGTCTCACATTGCAAAAATGGTGGAGCACAGAGCTAAAGAGAAAAAGACAGACTCTCCTCTCTCTTCTTTTAAAGCTCTCAGAACCACGCCCATGACCACCATTTTTAATCCATTCATTACAGCACGGTCCTACAATCCAATCACCTCTTCAAGGCTCCACCTTTCAATTACCATAATAGAATTTCCCACTCCTTAACAGTCACAGTTTCTAATACATAAAAGTTTCTAATACATAAAACTTGGGGGACACAATTCAAGCCTCAGGGTGTTTTGGGGGGAAATAATTCAATCCACTACACTGATCTAACCACCACACATTCTACACAATTATTGAAAGTCAACATTGTACCCCACATGTATGTATAATAAAAAATAAAAATAAATAAATTATAAAAAATATATATATATAATGATATATGCAGATTAAAAATAAATGGATGGAAAAAGATATACCATGCAAACACTAACTAAAAGAAACCTGGAGTGGCTATACTAATATCAGATAAGGTAGACTTAACAGCAGGAAAATTACCAGGAACAAAGAGACATACTTCAAAATGACAAAAGGGTTAATCCACCAAGAAGGTATAAGAATTCTACAAGTATTGTCAAATGATGATGCTAACAAAACATGAAGCAAAAACTAACAGAATTGACAAAAGAAATAGACAAATTTACAATTATACTTTGGAATCTCAATACCCCTCTCTGAATAACTAACTGATAGAACCACTACACAGAAAATGAGTAAAGATGTAGAGGAAATGAAAAACATTACCCACAGGGTCTAATTGACATTTATATAACACTTCACCCAGCAATAGGATAATCGAGTTTTTTTCAAGCTTATATGGAACAGTCACAAAGTGTACCTTTGTGTGTTTTATTCTGAGTCATAAAACAAACTTCAATAAATTGAAAAGAATTAAAATTATATAGAGTATCATTTCTAATCATAATTGAATCAAACTAAATATCAACAGAAAGACAACTGATAAATCTCCAAATATTTGGAAATTAAACAACTCACTTCTAAACAATTCATGGGTCAAAAAGAAAGTTTCAATGGAAATCAAAACCTATATAAACTGAATGAAAATGAAAATACAATATCTCAAAGCTTGTAGAATGCATCTAAAGTGGTGCAAAGAGGGAAAATTATCACATTAAGTGTTTATATTATAAAAAAATAAAGTTCTTGAATCAATAATCTAAGCTACTACCTCAACAAAGTAGGATTAGCAGGGGAATAGACAAGCACACAGATAAATTGTACCTGGTACAAAATTATATGTACCAGGATTATGCTGTCCTCATAGAATGAGTTTTGATATGTTCCCTCCTCTTTTTGTTATTTCAGTCTAACCCCTTTTATTCTTAGTCTAGCTAAGGAGTTGTCAATTTTGTTGATCATTTAAAAAACAGCCCAGTTGTAGAGCTAGGATTTGGTCTCACAGGCCCCTCAAGTCTGTTGTCCAGACTGGGTCACAAACCCTTCACGTGCAGGTCTATGAACTAGGTAATAGGAAAAGGTCCTTGGAGCTGTAGGTGAAGAAATAATAGGCTTTATTTAGAGCTAGGAACAGTTGACCTAATATGGCTTCCCGGAGCATCCTCTAGAAGCTTCGTGCATCTAGGCCATTAGTCCTTTTACTCAAGTCCACAATCCAAAAATAAAAATAAAAACCCAGATGTACATGTGCAACCACTTTAGACAATAACAAGGAACACCCGTGTGCATGCGCATGCCCTCCTCAGATGCTCAGCAAGACTCTGAACATCCTAGGGGCCCTGACCATTTTCCTTATATTTTCCCAACACCAGTTTGCTTGATTTTTTTCTATTGTTTTCTATTCTTTATTTCATTTATTTCTGTTCTAATTTTTATTATTTCCTTCTTTCTACTAACTTTCAGTTTAGTTTGTTTTTCTTTTTCTGTTTCCCTGAGATGAAAAGTTAGATTATTATTTAACATCTTTCTTCTTTTTTACTGTAGGCAGTTACTACTATAAACTTCCCTCTTATACTTCTTTTGCTGCATTCCATAAGTTTTGATATGCTGTGTTTTTGTTTTCATTTGTCTAAAGATATTTTCTAATTTCCATTGAGACTTCTTTGATCCATGGCTTTTTCAAGAGCGTGTTGTTTAATTTCCACATATTTTTTAACTTTCCATTTTTTCTTTTGCCATTGATTTCTAGTTTTATCCTACAGTTGTCAGAAAAGACCCTTGGTATGCTTTAAATCTTCTCAAATTTGTTAAGGTTTATGTTTTCGCCTAAAATGTAAT
Source organism: Galeopterus variegatus (assembly GCF_000696425.1). NCBI lineage: Eukaryota > Metazoa > Chordata > Mammalia > Dermoptera > Cynocephalidae > Galeopterus > Galeopterus variegatus. The sequence continues at coordinate 10,365 of NW_007744630.1, forward strand.
CTATCCTGAAGAATGTTCCATGTGTACTTGAGAAAAATGGGTACTCTGCTGTTGTTGGGTGGAGTGTTCAGTATATGTCTGTTAAATCCAATTGGTCTATAGTTTTGTTCAAGTCTCCTGTTTTATTAATTTTTTAAATTGAAACATAGTTGATTGTACATATCTGTGGGGTACAGAGTTGAATATCAATAGCTGTCTGCAATACGTAATGCTCAAAACAGGATGGTAAGTATATTCAACATTGGTACGTAATGCTCAAAACAGGATGATAAGTATATTCAACATTGTACAATGTAATCATGTTTTGTGGCCCTTTACCAATTCCTCCCTTACCCCCATCAGTCTCCCCATCCACTATCTCTGGTAACCTCAGTTGTTTTCTTCTTTTGAAAGC
>NW_007744630.1:14958-16222 GCF_000696425.1 Galeopterus variegatus
TGATGTGTCTTTATTTTCATTAGTTTCAAGGAATTTTTTGATTTCCTGTTTAATTTCCTCTTTAACCCATAGGTCATTCAGGAGCATGTTTAATTTCCATGTATTTGTATACAGTTTCCAGGGTTTCATTTGTTATTGATTTCTAGTTTAAATCCATTGTAGTCTGAAAAGATACTTGAAAAGATTTAAATTTTTAAAAAATTTGCTGAGACTTGATTTGTTACCTAACATGTAGTCTATCCTGGAGAATATTCTATTTGCTGATGAGAAAAAATGTATATTCTGTAGTTTTTGAATGAAATGTTTTGTAGATATCTTCCAGGTCCAGTTGGTTTAAAGTGTAGTTTAAATCCTATGTTTCTATGTTAATTTGTTGCCTAGATGATCTGTCCAATGCTGATAGAGAGGTGCTCAGGTTCTCACCTATCATTGTATTTGGGATCTATCTCTTTTTCTAGGTCTATCTAACTGTATTTGTTTTATATATCTGGTGTTAGGTGCATATATATTTATGATTGTTGTGTGTTCTTGCTGGATAGNTGTGGTTTTGATTTGCATTTCCCTAATGCTGAGTGATGTTGAGCATTTTTTCATGTGTCTATTGGCCATTCATATATGTTCCTTTGAGAAATTCCTATTCAGCTCCTTTGCCCATTTTTCGATTGGATTATTTATTATTATTATTTTTTTACTATTGTCTGAATTCTTTGTATTATCTGGACATTAATCCTTTGTCAGATGCAGAGTTTGAAAATATTTCTCCCACTTTGTAGTTTACCTTTTACCTCTGTTAATTTTTTCCTTTGCTGTGCAGAAGTCTTTTAGTTTGATAAAATTCCATTTGTTTATTTTTCCTTTTGTTGCCTGTGCTTTCGGGGTCTTATTCATAAAGTCTTTGCCCAGTCCTACTTCCTGAAGTGTTTTCCCTATATTTTCTTTTAGGATTTTTTTAGTTTCGGGTCTTATATTTAAGACTTCAATCCATTCTGAATTGATTTTGGTATATGGCAAGACATATGGGTCTAGTTTCATTCTTCTACATATGGACGTCCAGTTTCCCAGCATCATTTATTAAAGAGGCATCCCCAATGTATGTTCTTGTTGCCTTTGTTGAAGATCAGTCAGCTGCAAGTATGTGGGTGGACTTCTGAGTTCTCTATTATGTTCCATTGGTCCATGTGTCTGTTTTTACACCATTTCCATGCTGTTTTGGTTTCTATAGCTTTGTAATATAATTTGAAGTCAGGTAGTGTTATGCCTCTGG
>NW_007744631.1:0-6756 GCF_000696425.1 Galeopterus variegatus
GTGTTTAACATTGTATTTATAAAGCACATGGAAAGAATTTAAAAATACTTGTTGAAAAATTAGATAATCAACACTTATACTGTGTGTAGTTATTTGATTGATGTCTATTCTCCCAAGTAGAATGTAAGCTCTGTGGAAACAGGCATAGTGTGTTATCTTATTTGACCCCTTATACCTAATAGTTAGAAAAAGGGTCCATGATAATTATACAAGAATTAGGAATAATGAACTGGTTGTATCTATGGCAATATAGTTGTATCTAAAAAGACAGTACTGAGTGTAAGAGGTATGAAAGAAAATTAGATATATAACACAATGCTGTTTACAAAAATAAGAAATATGTGCATGCAGAATAGCAGTACACATTTTTCAAAAATAAACAAAAAAGTATATATTAAACATATCAAAAATCTGCTTTCAGAAGGGAGAGGATGAGCCTGGGAAATAAAGTAAAATAGAAAGATAAAGTAAGAAAGGGGAAATATTTGTAAAATGAATGGATTCTGTAGGTGGTATGAAACTCCAAAATGAGTAAGCATGAATTTTTAAGGAATTTGCAAAACAGGGAAGTAAAGGAATTTATAAAAATCCATTTATTAGTTGGGGATTTCTTCCAAGGTTTTGAGAATAAAGATGGAAACAGGGTTGCAATTGCCTAAAACTTTATAAGAGACACAATCCCTTAGCAGAGACACAGTTTAAAAAATTTAATTTTCACTAGCATCGAACATTCCAAATATGAGTGCAAATTTGTCCTCTACTTCTTAAAAAAAGAAAGTCCTTGAGGAGAATTTCCATTGTTCTTTCCTCTTGTGCATGCTAGTTAAGAATGGTTGGTCAAGTTGTAATCTTCTTAGAAAAGTGATTTCCAGAGCTGATTTTGCTGATCTCCAGGAAATCTTCAGGCATGCCACCAAATTTTTTAAACAAAATTTATTTTTAACTCATTTTAATCAGGACAAGTAAATATATGTCATGCAGAACTTTTAAAAGAAAAATGGATTATCACATCATATTAATGAGGTTAGGCATGAGAAGTGTGGAACTGTTGTCTTACAATCAAAACCTCAGGCTAGAGAGAAAAACCACAATAAAATGTTGAACTTTTCGAAGGAGAGAACAGACCTAAGGTTACTAGAGCTAGAAAAGGGGGAGGGTAAGGAAGGTTAGGGAGTAACTGGGCAAGGGACACGAGCAATAATTATGATTTGTAATGATGAACATGCTAATAATATTGATTTGATCATCACATTTGGTGCACAAATACTGACAGTCAACTCTGTACCCTATAAATATGTATAATCGAAAATAAATAATTTTTAAAAAAACCACAGAAAACTGCAGACTCTGTACAACATAATTTAAAGATTTTAGGCCATTGAAAAAATTTCCAAGGTCATTATATGACATATTTGTGGCTCAGCCTGAGCACATACAGCCTGCACTTTTCTNGAACATGCTAATAATATTGATTTGATCATCACATTTGGTGCACAAATACTGACAGTCAACTCTGTACCCTATAAATATGTATAATCGAAAATAAATAATTTTTAAAAAAAACACAGAAAATTTCAGACTCTGTACAACATAATTTAAAGATTTTAGGCCATTGAAAAAATTCCCAAGGTCATTATATGACATATTTGTGGCTCAGCCTGAGCACATACAGCCTGCACTTTTCTGTTTGAGAACTTCAGGATTGTGACTCTAGCACCTAAAGCACCAGAGGGGCCAAAGCAAAATTTAATAATCTAAACAGGCATTAATGAACAAAAAGAAAAGGTAAGAAGGCAAAATTGTAATATATCTCATTATAATTATCAAGAAGGCCAGCCTCACTATCATGGACATACACACACACTTTATTGTGTAGCTTAAATTAGACAAATGTAATTCTGAAAACATCATACAACTGCAACCTGTGAGGTCCTCTATTTAATAACTGCAGCTGTGTTGCATAATTGACCATGAAATGTTTATAAATTTGGGGGATTTTATTTCCAGACTTTACCAATGAATCCCACATATCAATTTAATTTCAATCATAAACTTGACTTTAGCACCTGGATTAGCACATCCTATGTTTCTTGTCATCTCAAAAGTTCCACCATCTTCATTTCCAGATAGGGAAGGTGTTAACTAGGGATCGGACTCCATTTATAAAATACGGCCAACACATTTTGTAGTGAGGAGTATTACCAGGAGTGCTTTTACTTAGTTACAATAACTAGTTTGTCACAGGTGGTTTGACTAAATAATAGTAATGATCATTACTTGAACACTCATTATGTGCTGGGTTGGGTTCATCTGGATGGTCTATGCCAATGGCTCCCAAACTTGATCATATATCAGAATCACCTGGAGGGCTTGTCAAAACACAGACTACAGGGGCCCATCTATAGAATCCGAGTTAGCAGGTCAAGGTTGGGGTCTGAGAATTTGCATTTCTAACCAGTTCCCAGCTGATCCTGCTGACCTAGGGACCACACTTTGAGAACTACCAGTTTACACTATGCTGCAGTAGGAACCAGACTCCAAAATCTCAGTAGTCTGACATAGGTTTGGCTCTTGCTTTCACAAAGTCCCATGTAGGTGGGCAGCCTTCCTCCATTTTATGTCTGTGCCATCTGTGTACATTGCATCCAAGGTAGCTGAAGCCCAGCAAGAGAGGAGTAGAAGAAGCATTTAACTTCCTCCACCTACCTGGGACCTAGGTCCTCAGCTCTCCATGCCCTGACTAGAACTCATCTCAGGAGCCCCTAGGGATTCCAGGAATGCTCTTTCTGCCACTTGGGTCCTTACTCTTCACCACAAAACTGAAAGGCAGGCATGCACATGCTGGATACAGAGATACAAAAATGAAGGCTCAGACTGACTACCTTCACAGACCATGCATCTACTAGGGAAGAGGTGGAGTCAGGGTTTAAATCCATGGCTAAATGTAGAGCTGGGCTCTGTCCTCTTCAGAACTCTGCTCTGAACATGCTGAAATGGCTAATTCAGNACATAGGTTTGGCTCTTGCTTTCACAAAGTCCCATGTAGGTGGGCAGCCTTCCTCCATTTTATGTCTGTGCCATCTGTGTACATTGCATCCAAGGTAGCTGAAGCCCAGCAAGAGAGGAGTAGAAGAAGCATTTAACTTCCTCCACCTACCTGGGACCTAGGTCCTCAGCTCTCCATGCCCTGACTAGAACTCATCTCAGGAGCCCCTAGGGATTCCAGGAATGCTCTTTCTGCCACTTGGGTCCTTACTCTTCACCACAAAACTGAAAGGCAGGCATGCACATGCTGGATACAGAGATACAAAAATGAAGGCTCAGACTGACTACCTTCACAGACCATGCATCTACTAGGGAAGAGGTGGAGTCAGGGTTTAAATCCATGGCTAAATGTAGAGCTGGGCTCTGTCCTCTTCAGAACTCTGCTCTGAACATGCTGAAATGGCTAATTCAGCTCAAGTGTTGGTACAGAGTACACTGCTCAAGAAATGCATCCAACATCAATAGTGGGGACCCACAACTGAGGGCTTGTGGCAAACTCCTGCCACAATTCCCTTTCTATGTAAAGTCTGCAACCTGAGCGTCCTCAAAGTAGGATGAGATCCTTCATGTATTTTTATCGTGGCTTATGCCCATGTGGTAGCTAGATCTTTGAGGAAAGGAATCCCAAAGAGAGAGGGCAGAGATATTTAGAGAAGAAACTGTTAGAAAATGGCAGAAGAAAGGTCATCACGAGTCATTACAGATTAAGTTTTCAGTCGGAAATGCTGAGAAGTTGAGACTGCCCAGCTGTTAGTCTAGTCTGCCATTTTAAGAAGCTCCCAGACATACACTTCATCAACCTTTTCCTAAATCTGTAGATTTACCTACCACAAATAATATCCCTTTTATATTTTAAACACAGATTTTAATTGAGTGAGTCAGAACACTGTCATATCTGTATGTTCAAACCCTCTCACACATGTGATCGACTAGTTCTTCAGTTCTGTATGTGTGCTTAGTTCTTTAGTACTGCTTTTATTGACCCTCTAAACTTGATGGTTCAGGAGCTAATTATCATATTTGTGGACTGTGCAGTCTTTTCCTCTCTTTCACAGCTTATTCCTGTCTTTTAGTTGGTTTGCTCTTCAGAAGAACTTCTATAAGAAGTTGGTGTATTAGGGAAGATAAAGCAAAACTCGTCCCTTTCATTCACTCATCCATAAATGTTTGTATCTTTCTAGTTCTTGCAAGAAAATTAGTGGAAGAGAGGTCTGAAATACTGGCTGAAAATTAAAATTTTCTGTGGATTTGATTAATCCTTACACTGTGACTAACTGAGAATTTAAAATATCTATTCACTAATTTTACCAATTATATAATTGAAATTGCATGTCAATTATTCTATATCATGTAAATTTGCATTTACTTCTTTGAGGGAGTGTTTGTAGACATTTCTGATGTAATGCTCTTTTACATCATTTTAAATAGCATTGTTTAAAAATTTCTGTGAAAATTTAAGGATACATGTATTCTATAGAATCTTATTTCATTTTGTTTGATGATAGTAAATTTGCTTTTTCAGGTCTATATACTGGTTAGATATTAATAAAATGTGCCCAATCCCAATATATGCCATTTAAAAAGAACCACTAACATGCTAAATAAAAATTAATTTAGTATGGAAACTTGTTCCTTTTTGATTCATAAAAGTAAAATTAGTCATACTCTAAGAAAAAATAAGTATTGTGTATTTTTTTCAAGAAGATGTCATTTACTGAGAATTGATAAACTCATGTAGAAAGAATATTAAAAGTTCTCAAAAATTACTTCAAATAAATAGGCACATTTTACCTATATTTTGAAAATACAGTCATTAGGTATTATGGAAAATCACTTTTTTAAACATTGTGATGTCTTTAACCATGATCCAAGTAGAACTCTTTAGGAAGGGCACTTCTGTGTAATAAGCTTGGTTATGATAAAGATAATTTGAGCCTTTAACAAAATTCTCTGACGATGAGGCCAGAAAATATGTATGTGTGTTTTTCAGTGATCTACCTTTAATGGGTATATATATGGTTTATCAAACAGGCTCATTTCAAAGAATGAACCTAAAGAAAAACGTATAGATAAAAATAAAGTCAAACAAAACTTTTTAAAGTTAAAACAGTCCAAGTAAAGGCATTTGTAGCATATAACAAAGACTGAATTGGTATCCAGAAATTAGTGTTTTTAAAAATGTCTATAAATCAATAAGAATAAGAACAAAAGTAGAAAAATCTATGAAGGTCATAAACAGACAATTCTCAAAAGAAGTTCAAAGAATTAACAAGGATGTGAAAAAAAATTTGCCTTCACCAATGACCAAAGGTCTGCAAATTGAAACAGTGATGAGATCCCATTTACCAACCATGAGAATAAAAACATGATATTTGTGTTCAAGAAGATGTGGGCAAAAAACATGCCAATGGGGTGGGGTCGGTGGAGGATAAATTGGTATAACCATTTTAGAAAACATTTGGAAATACTAGTAAAGCTGGATTTTTATGTATGCTAAAACGCAGCATTTCCACGTCTAGATTTATTGTACATAAAGGAGGAATGGCAAGGACGTTTGCTGCATCATCATGGTAATAGTGAAAACAAAGCAATTGAAACAATTTAAATGTCAGTAAATAGGGAAAAGGATAAATATTACCAATTGAGATGCTAAAATACTAACAACACTTAAAGTGAATGAACTATATCTATACATAGTAACACAGATAGATCTTAAAATAATACAATATAACTCCACACATCATAAGTAGAGGAAAAAAAATCCAAAGTGTAAGTTGAAGGGTAGTGTGGGGCGTCTCCCATGGTGCTAGAATTTCCCATGCTTCCCAGTCTTCTCTGAATATCTCCCCACAGAGCCCCCCCATCCCCTCACCCCCACCGTCTTTGCCGAAATAGCTCCTACTTCCTACTTTCTCCAAAAAACCTTCTTCCCCCTTTTGCCACCCCAGGGCTGGGCAACAGTGTCCGGTTCATCGGCACCACACTGTATCATTACAGTGGCTGTGTCATTGGTGAGATTCTCAAAAGCAGGGTCTATTCCTTCTACTTCTCAATCCCTAGCACTGAGCACACTGCCCAGAACACGGAATAATTAGCAAATGAAGCAGATTGATTTATTGATGGCACTAGGATTCATTTAAGGTGGCCAGAACAGTGACATGGTGCAGAGACAGCTGAAGAAAGTTACGGAGTACCCTTTTATTTCTTTGAAGGATCATTAGTATTTTTAAAGAAAATTATTGTTTTCCACATGGAAAGAACCTCTGAAGGTATTAAATAAATATACAATTACACTGGGAACAGAAATGTCAACTCAAATCCAATTTACTAATTGGGCCTAAAGCTCTTTTAAGGTCTATTTCTGGTACCAATTAAATTCTCAACTCTTTAATTTCTCTTTTTATCTATTCTTTCTTTCCAATGGTAACCATCTTCGGGTTTACAAATTGAAAGTTTAAATATTGACCTAGATTTTTCTTGGGGTAAATTTTTCTTTACAGCTTGGATCAAAACTAGATTGGCTTTGTTAGTCACGTAATTTGGGGAAATTTGTCAAAGTATGCAATCCATGTATGCACACTGAACTATGATAATTGCCCTGTGAAAGGCCCTTTCATTTGAGAGTGTTAGCTAAATGGTACTAACAAGGGCCGAGCCCGTGGTGCACTCGGGAGAGTGCGGCGCTGGGAGCACAGCAGTGCTCCCACTGCA
>NW_007744631.1:8243-16222 GCF_000696425.1 Galeopterus variegatus
TCAGAGATCATGCAATGATTATTTTAAAATCAAGATATTCTCTCTCTTTTATTTATTTTTTTTGAAGCTCCCCCACCCCCTTTTTTTAAAATATGAAATCAGCAGCTTAGTGCCAAAGACAATAAAATTCACGGTTTTACAGCGGCTATCCCTGTTTATAGGATCTGGGGCTACAGCTAACTCTACAGTGTTGTTTGAAGAAGAAAAAGCCCTCCCTGGGAATGTGCAAAAGACATCCTGACAGGAGTGTCATGGACTAAACACTGTGTTCACAGCAAGACTTCATAAAGGCACAGCATCAATCAAGAATTTAGGAGAGTAGGGAGAGAGGACTGTGTTTGTTTTGGCAAGGTCCGTGTTATTACAGCAGAAGACTGTGGACCAGTGTGGACCATAACCATGCCTCCTGAAACAGCTGAAGTCAAGGGAAGGGTGTAATTGCCATAATTGTAAGTAAGTGGTCCAGAGAAGTCTGCATTATATCATAGGGGGTTTATATACAGTTACAACATTGAGCAGATTGTTAAAAATCAATTGAAAATAATAGAAAAAATATGAATGCATAAATCAAAAGCTTTCTCTCTGTGACCTTTCCCTTGAATTCTGCCATAGACACAGTGTGTTAAATTGTACACAAAGCAGGCTTACCGCAATTGAGAAGCCATTTATGCCATTGAAGGCTTGAACACTGGGCTTTAATTGAGAATTTCAATTATTATAAGGCCAATCATTTTTCTTCCTTGGACAAAAGGGATTGGAAAGTAAAAGCCAAAAAGAAGAAAAGAAAAAAAAAAAAAAGAAAGAAAGAAAGGTGGTGAGAAATGGAGGGAAAATAGAAGAAAATAGTGAATATACACTGAATAGGAAAAAATAGAACCAGGAAGCTTATCTGGGAAAGAAAGGGTAGGGGGAATGTCTTTTTTTCTCAAGCTAGTACTTAGAACATGGCTAATATTTGGCTGTTATTAGCTGAAATAGGCCGAATGCTGAATGCAGATGAAAAGTGAAAAATTTAATCAATTATCCAGATGTTTCCAAATATCTGGACTCTGGCATCAAATGGATAAAACATCTCAATGATTGACTAAATGTTTGCTCTGCATTTATATATGGTGACATCATGTGACAGCCAAAGATTACTTGGCACCTGTCCATATAAACTGTATTTCCAACTCTGAACCTGTTTAACATACAGTTACACTTAGGGCAGCCTCTATAGGCATGTGTTTGCTGTGGCTTTTGCACAGCACTATGCCACCACTATCTTTGTATATTAGAAGGAGAATTAATGTTAGGCACATTGTCATCACCCATGAAAAGAGGTGACAATGTTTTGAAAGATACTGTAAAACACTTGGCGAGAAGAAGAATGCCAATCTTTCAATAGCTTGATTCTCACTGGTGCTCAGGAATTTAAAAAATCATTTTTGATTTAACTCTAATCCTTGGAAAATATTGAAGAGTGCATCCCAGAGCTAGTGAAAAAACATCTTAAAACTGGGGTCAGTAAACCCTTTCTGCAAAGAGCCAGATAGAAAATATTTTGGGCTTTATGGGCCATCCCTTCTCTGATGCTAACTCTTGTCTACCAAAATTCAGACTGTAGAGGCAAAATAATTTTATGAAGTTTATTGGCAACCAAATGTGAGTATCGACCCAGGAAACACCAGGCGAGAGATGGGAAGTGTTCCAGAAGTCTTACAAGCAACAAGATTTTATAGGGAAGGTTACAAAGGGGAGGGGGCCATCTGAGAATAGAATTACTCCATTCACATTGGTGTGCCAAAAACAGAAGTTACAGTCATTGGTTACAAGTTACAGTATAAAGTTAAAAATGTCTACACGCAGTTTTAAGCAAAAAATCTTCATGCGTTAGCTATTTTAAACAATTGAGTGACTGCTTAGAATGAGCAAATTATACAGGTATCAGTGTGTTCCAGCCCTAGCCACATTGTATCTTTAAGAACAGGATGTCAACACTGAGATCATGAGACTCAACCCAAGGCAGAGATTGCTTGGGAACCTGCTTCAATTCCCTCATCACTCTGAACTCAGCTGCTGTACCATGAAAGCAGCCATAGATGATACATACGTGAATGAGAATAGTTGTATGCCAATAAAACTTTATTTATGGACAATAAAATTTGCATTCCATGGAACTTTCATGTGCGATAAGGCAGTCTTCTGCTGATTTTTTTCCCAACCATTTAAAACCATGAAAACGATTCTTTGCTCTCAGGATGTACAAAAACAGGCAATTATGTTGGATTTGGTCTCTGGGCCATACATTACCAATCTCTGTCCTAAAACATGAGAAATTTAGATTAATAATAATAATTCTATAATAATAGTAAACATTTGTAGCACTCTATGTATTCTATAGCAATTTAATCCTCAAAATAGCCCCATGAGGCAGATACTCTCATTTCCTTCAATATACAAAGAGGAAATGAAAATGCAGGGATTTCAAGTAATAGAGCTACTGTATACAGTTGTGTGGGTTGCTTATTGCACTGGGGTGCCCAATCAAGGGGGTGAGTGAGGGTCAAAAATGAGCCCTCCAGTTTCCTTGGGACTTCTGCCCAAAGCAGCACCTGTTTCTAATTTGCACCAATTTCCTAAGGGCTAGTCCTTTAAGTAACTTGTCCAAGGCCACATGGTCATTAAATGGCAGTGTTTGCACTTGAACCCAGGACATTCAATCCAAAGATTCTGCTATGCTGCTGAAGCAATTCTCTGCATGCCTTTTGAATATACATACTTTATGTTCCAGAGGTATTTTTTGCACAAATCTCGTTTGTTTCTTTACAAATTCTTACTTCCCCAGGACCAACAGATTCAAGTACGCTGGGGTGGCTTTGTTCCTGCAGTTAGACATATTTGTCCTCATAGCTGGCTTGTGCAACAATGTGTCAAAATGTCAGAAGACATTAAACAGCATTAGCACCAAACACTACAAGAGTGAAAACACCGTGAGGGTGAAAATATTTGTTTTCTCTTCTCTTCTGTGATTCTTTCCCAACCCAGCCAAGAGAACATATTTCCAAAGGGACTAAGGTGAACAGCAGCCTAAAATAGCAAACTAAAATATATTGCACAATTTCTGCCTGTAACATTACTTAGATTGAACATTACTTAGTGTGACCAGTTGATTGTGAGCTCAGCTAAACAGAATGCTGAAGTCTTAGTCCCAAAATGCCAAAATGAATTCCACTCTTCAAAACATTTTCTTCTACTATTTCTTTCACTCATTTCCTTCTCCATCCACCCCTAATGCAGGCCTGCACCTCCTTCTTTCCTAGATTACTGAAACGGACTCTCATATATTCTGCCCAGTTCCAGTTTTACTGGCTGTCAATAATCTATCATACCAACTTCATGTTAATCTTAGAACACTAGTTTTTAAAGCCGTTTCACAGTCCAGTTTGAGACTCTCTGTTGGTGTCTTGTTTATGGTATCCAACACAAACTTCTGAACCAGACACTCGAGACCTTCCAAGGGTGGCCACCTTTATTTATCTAGTTGTCCACTATTCCCTCAATCCAGTTTGTCCAGTGTGTCTCCTTCCTATCATCATCTTTGAATAAACAGGCCCATGTTCCACTCTGAGCCCTCACTCATGCTGTCTCCCGGTCAGGAGGGTCCTTCCTCCTCCCCCGTATATCCCTGTTTGGCTACCTTCTGCTTTGGCTGTTCTCAGATTTGCTTTGCTTCTGTATCATACACACCAGAAGCTTATAAACTCTTATGGAGGAATTGCTACATTCTCCTGCAGCAGCCATGAGTTCCACGTGCCAAACTCCGCTCTGCAGGTCTGCAAGTAATGCTTTACCTTTTTACTTTCTATATCTGATTATGATTTGTCCATTCTGCTGGGCCTGTGGAAAAACAAGCCAACAAAACACAACTAAATTCTAGTTTGTCTTGGGATCCTCTAACTTCTTTTCTGGGACTGTGCCACAGTTCTGGCATCTTCCACAAAGCCAAATGTTGGGGAGGCAGGAGACACTGGGTCTTTTATTCTTGCTCCAGACAGGGAAGGCCTGAGAGCTTGTCATCTCTGTCCTCAGATTTGATGGTCTTCTGCTATACCCCTGTCATGCTGGGAGCCCAGGAATCTTTGTGAAGCCTGCTTGTATTTCTGTCAATGTGCACAATGTAGCCATCCCTCTCCAGCTGGCAGCCTTCCTGGTGGGCTGCCTCATTTGGGGCACAACTCCTCGCTGCTCTTGGGAGTGAGCAAGACCAGTCCCTCTGCCTCTTCCACCCTTCCCAAGCTCAGGGAATTGGGGAAGTTTGGAGGAATGTCTCCATTCCTGACTCCTCAGGATGTGAATAGAGAATCTCTTTCCCCAAGGGTTTAGGCTTTTATAAAACAAAGACACAAAAGCTTGTGGTTTGCCCTGTTTTCCACTCTATTATGTGCCTCTCCTGAATGAATGGAGATCTAATCTTGTGCTGGAATGGGAGTGGATGGGACAGATTTATTGGAAAGTGAAGAACAATGAAAAATAGTGAAAAGAAGAAAAATAAGTGAATATTTAAAATTAGTAACTATCTATACGCTTTTTTTGGTTATTTTCTATGGTAGCTTACACACAGTATTGGTGATAACGCAGAAGGAGCCTGATAACGACTTTCTCATCCAGTTTATTGAGCTCTTTCATTACATTTACAATGAAAACAGTAGGAGTTTCTACTTCTACCATCAGAATTTTTAATACATTCTTTTTTGTTGTGTTTTATTTACTTTTACAGCTGGGTTAGGTCTAACTAACATTGTTACAATTTTAGCAAAAAGGCATTCTCTTCCAAATAGGTGCTTTTTCATTCTAATGTAACTTCTTTTCCTGTAGAGAGGAGTAGAGAAGAAGGAGAATCTGTTTACAGAAAGGAAACTTTGGCTGTCAATGACATCAGCAGGTAAGTAGGTGGTGGTGAAGTCTGTGCAAGTAACTGGCGGGAGACCCCCTCTGCTTACCTAATTCCTTGGCAATGTCCATTTGTAAACAATGTCCACTTGGGCCCTGCCAGGTACGTCTCTGTCTGAACATCTTGCTTCACCCAGATGAATCCTAGGTATTTCTGCTAGATTTCAAAGGATGCTGCAAACAAAGCATACTCAAGAAATGCTGTGTATCAGTAGTGGGATATTTCTACATCACCCTTAAAGGACGCAGAAGGCGGAAACCTCAGAGGGTAGTTGTGCAGCACTGGAGCCAGGCCCTGTGGCTTGAATTGCAGCTCTTATTAGCTGTGGAACCCAGGGCATGGGCACCTCTGGTACCCTTATTTTCTCTTCTGAAAAAAAATGGGGATAAATATAATATTGTTGTAAGATTATTACGAAGTGTGAATGAGCAAATATGTCCTCTGCCTAGAACCCTGCTGGGCGTATGGCTGGCACAGTGCAGTGTTAGCTATTATTATCATTGGATCTTTGTTCCCTCTTTTTGTCTGCTATTCCCTTTCTGATCGGCACCTCCTTACCCAACAAAGCCACTCAAAAAACCGTATCTAAAGTTCTTTACAATTTACCATGCTGTTCAACATCATTCTGACTGTGAGTGATTTATTATGATCTGTGATTTTAGGACACTTAGACTCATAGACTGCTAAGAGCCATTGCTTTGAAATAGGCAACTGCTTTCTGATTTCTGACTTCCATTCAGGTCTTCAGGCAACTGGGTTTTCAGTAGGTCTGTAACTGTGTCAGTTTAAGCATATCAGATGCAAGGAATCAAAAACAACAGAAGTTGGCTTACACAAACATTAAAAGCATTGTATATTGTTCTATATAGCTGGAAGTCTACAGGCGGGAGAGACCTCTGGATTACTTTAGTTTAGTGATTCAACAAGGTCCTCAAGGTTTCTTTCCATTTTTCCTCTTTGCCCTGAGGTTGGCCTTAACTCATGGTGGTAATTTGGGCTGCTAACAAATTCTTAAGATACTTGCTTTCACATGTATCCTTGGAGAGAGCTGGAGAAATGGTTATTTCCAGAAGCTCTCAGTAAAGACCAAGAATATTTCTTCCTCAAAAGTTACTAAAAACATTTCCAGTAGCTCTGGCATACTTGAAGCAATCGCCGTAGCCAGCGGAGGGAGTCACTCTGGCTTAGATGTGAGCTCCGTACCCCATTGTCGGTGGGAGCAGGGGACATTCAGTCTCCTTAAAGCAAGAGGGCTCTGGGAGATATGGCTACCTGAAAAAAAATCAGAACAGTTACCCAAAGAAAGTGGAATGAGTACTAGGGGGACCATTTCAATATCAAATACAATGATTTGACTAGAAGCTAGGTTTTAGCAAGTCTGAAAGCATTCTTCTGCTCTTTGCTAATCTCATTTTACCTCATCCTGCTCAACACAGGACTGTTTTTGTTTTTGTTTGCTTGTTTGTTTTGTTTTGTATTAACAGCAAATACCATGATTCAGACATGTTTTGGCCACAGCATTGAGTCAGAAGACCTTATCCTTGGTAAATTCACATTAGACATGGATTTAAAGGGCTGAGTGCATATAAAGTCCTATTTGTATGTTTTAAAAGTACTTCTTTATGGTGCCCTATGTTTGGAAGATAATTTTAGTGGAATTGGGCTTTAACGGCTTGAACATATGTTTAGATACATTCAATTTCAGTTTCTAACTAACCTGATGAACTGGCAGTGGATAAAATAATTGTCAAGGCGGGCAGGTGCTTCAGCCTCTGGGTGCCTACAAGCCCCACTCTGCTGTTCTCAACCGTTTTCTACCAAGTCACACATGAAGAAAGATGGTCACCCTGAGGACAGATTCCCATGCGCACTTCTGAGTATATCCATGTTTTCTTTATCCACTCCCCTCTGCTCACAAAACTCATCAGATTGCGAGTGAGAGACATATTTTTTGTAGTATCAACTGAAATTAGGGCTGTTGAGGCAAAAGATTTTTAGAGAAGTTTATTGGGAGCCAAACGTGAGTATCAACCCAGGAAACACAAACCAATAGAGTTGGAAAGTGCTCTGAAGTCTGCAACAAGCGAAGGCATCTTATAGGGGAGTTTCAAAAGGGAGGGGAAACCTTCTAATACAGTTCTCCTTTTCTAATGAAATACGAGAATCACAGTCATTGGTTACCAATTACAACATGGAAGCTAAAAAGTGTCTACGTGCAACCTGAAGTAGAAGCTTTATGGTTCAGCTATTCTTAATATCTAAGTGTCCTATTCATAATTGGTGAGCTGTACATTAATCAATAAACTAGCACTTCTAATCACATACATTGTTTATTTTAAGAGCAGGATGTTGACACTGAGTTCATGAGACTTTTCCCAAGGCAGTGAGTTTTGAAAAACCTTCTTCATTTTGATGATGTCTTTCATTAGCAGGTATGAACTTGAATATGCTCTGATTTATAAAAAGAGAAAAGTTATTCTCAAACTTTAGTTTTTGCATTAGTCAGGAGAGACTAGATTATGCTGCAATAAGAAATAACTCTTAGTGGCGTAATGCAATGACATTCTGTTTCTAACTCAATGTGAGCTTACAGTGCAGGAGGTGCTCTACTAATCATGGCACCCTGGGGACCCGGCTGGCAGAGACACCATCTGGAAGTGGCTTCCACAGTCACAGAGCTGGGCAAAGACAACATCACCAATTGCAAACTCATTCTTAGTATTTTTGCCCCAGAATGACACACCTCACTTTTGTTCCCATTTTATGACCAAGATAAGTCACATAGGCCATGCTACATGGGAACAGGGAAAAGCAATCCTATCATATGCTCAGAGAAGGAAAGACAGAATATTCATGAAAGCCCTAAGTACCACTTCAGGTTTAAGAAGAGAAAAGTTATCAGTAACAAATGAGTTATGATGTAGCTCACTGCTCTGCTTGTTAATTGTACCTCCTGCTAGACAAAAAAGGCTCACCTGGGCAACTGCTTAGGCTGAGGAGGGTCTTCCATTCCCTTCATGTTTGCTACCTGGAAAGAGGGACTTTT
>NW_007744632.1:0-426 GCF_000696425.1 Galeopterus variegatus
AGTCTCAACAACACTGATGAATCTTCAATAACATATTATGCTAAGTGAACGAAGCCACACATAAAAGTGCACATACGATAATCTTCCTTTTATATGAAGCTCTGGAACAGAAAAAACATCTACCCTGTATTGATAGAAATCAATGGAGACTTGGGGTGAGAGCTGAGGAGGATATACTTCAAAGAGGCACAAGGGAACTGTCTAAGGTAANCACTTGTATGGTAAAGTTAAAAAGACTGAGGACACCAAATTTGGACCAGGATGTGGAGCTAGTGGGAGTATAAAATGGTGCAACCACTTTGAAGAAGTTTGCCATTTTCTCTAAATTTAAGCATATACCTACTTTATGTCCTAGCAATTCCACTTGTAGGTAGCAATCAAAGAGAAATGATAACATGTGTATAGAGAAAGATCTGTACATGAATG
>NW_007744632.1:2469-2889 GCF_000696425.1 Galeopterus variegatus
GATAAAGAAAGTGAATTCTTACACTGGAAAGCCTTAGTTAAAGAAGTATTGGAAGTCCAGGTTCTAGAAACTCCTGCATCTTTTTAAGAATGTCAACAGCATTGAAACAAACACTTTCTTTGTGTGTTTTTTTTTTTTTTTTGAAGCAAACACTTTCCACAAGACTCCCCAAGTTTCTCTTAAACAGCCTGAATTTGGCATGATCACTGCATTTGTTTTCTTCCCAGTTCTTGTTCAGTATCATTTTCCTAATGGAAGTGGCAACCTACTTCCTCACACTACTGTTTCCCCTTATCTTTTATGAAAAGGGTATTTTACTTTCTAATTCCTTTTATGTAACCGATGTTAATTAATGATGACAACTACAGTCATCCTTCTCTCCAGCACAAGACCTGGCTGGGGTAAAATCACAGCTAGTAA
>NW_007744632.1:3724-3959 GCF_000696425.1 Galeopterus variegatus
TCTGAGCCTACCAGGCTCGTATCTATCTCAGGATCTTTGCACTTACTGGCACTTCAGTCTGGAAGGGTCCTTCTCAGGTCTTCTCATGGATGGCTCCGCATCATCATTGAGCTCTTAACTTAAATAGCACCTCCTCAAGAAGGGGTTTACACACATTCTAAATATAACTCCTGCTTCCTGCCTTTTCCCCCAATAATTCTGAAACATATTACTGGTGTTATTATTTTTAAAAAAA
>NW_007744632.1:5961-6377 GCF_000696425.1 Galeopterus variegatus
AACACTTAGCTTATATTCCAATCTTTACTGTTTAGGCTTTACAAATCTGTTCTTTACTTGCTGTTGGCCAGAATATCCTGGCTTCTATAAGTATAACCATTATCTTTACAAATACAGCCTCAGACATGTGCTATGGGATTCTTAAACTCTTTTTTCCAGGAAGTCAACATTTATTGATCCAGGCAACGTGCTTTACATACATCATCTAGGTGCTCCACATTCCTCATGTAATTCAATCCAAAGAACTAAATTATTCACAATTTATAAGTTAGGAAACTGAGGACCAGGGAGGTTAAGTAAGTGATCCAAGGTTCTGGACAGACATTTTGCTACCAGTGCTCTTCTCCATTACTCTGTATGCCATAGGTTTTTCTGATAACAGTTACTTGGGGATAATAGAAAGCTTATTACATATG
>NW_007744632.1:9701-9909 GCF_000696425.1 Galeopterus variegatus
CAAGGTTAGCACAGTCTCAGGGAAATTTCACTATAGGTTCAATTTATATGATTAAGAAGTAGTCCCGATTAGGAAGCTACCCCCTACCTCTCAGTTAGTAATCATTCCACTTTTAGTTTTGTGGGAATTATCTGATCCTAGACAAAGGATTTAACATTTTAAGAAAGTGATGCAGATCTTAATCTGAGCAAAATATGACCCCAGTGAG
>NW_007744632.1:11981-12377 GCF_000696425.1 Galeopterus variegatus
TACCAGTTGGGTTGCTGGTTCCAGTGGTCCCTGAAGCAGCTTATATCTGACATTTCCAAGGTCTTTCTTTTTCTCCCTTCCCTGGATTGTACAAGACAATTATCCCAATCCTTGCTCAAACTAGAATAAGTTAGATTTCTATCATTTCCAATCCAAAGAATCTTTATTAATATGTTCAGTAATGAGTTAACCATTTTGGCCATTGGAGGGTATTAGGTCATGGTTTTCAGAAAGTAGATTTCAGCATGAGGCTCAGTGGTGCCAGTTTTAGCTCTGCTCTGGAGTTTCAAGAAACAAGACAGCAGACAGTGCCATTGGAGAGTTAGCAAAGTCACTGCAACTTGTTTAGAGCAATGGTGTCTGGAAAAATGTTTTACCCCATAGGAATACAAATCC
>NW_007744632.1:15569-16221 GCF_000696425.1 Galeopterus variegatus
TCTTTACCGGCTTCCTCTGCTGTGGAAGGGGCCATCCTATTGATAGTTACCTGATTAAGGAAAGAGAGAGTAGTAAGTGCTCTTTTTAGTTTTCCTTCTTAACCAAAAGATAGAAATGTACTCATTTTTACCCTGATAAAATCTAACTTTCTCCTCTAGAAACAATTAGGAACATGCAACAAGAGAAAGTGTCCTTTGATTTCTGGAAGCATCTTGGTAGCATTTTGGGGAAAACTCCATNTGCTGCCGAATTCCAATTTTATTGCATGATGAAAAAGAATAGACTCTGTATGATGTTGATTATATGGGATTTAATGCACAAAGACTTTTGCGAATATTCTACGTTTCCTCAAAAACATTGTGTATTCTCTGCTGGGTGTATATTTCTCTATGTCTGTTGGCTTGAATTTATTAATGATGCTATTCAAATCTCTTATAATCTTTGCTTTTTATTTTTATTCTGATTTAAAACTTTATGAAAGGATTTTGTTAAAATCTCCATCTATAATTATTTACTTTTCATTCTGCAGGATGACTTTTATATATTTATTGGATATATTCTTAAGTACATATGAGGGTACTTCAAAAAGTTTGTGGAAAATGGGATTGAAAGATAGTTTGAATCTTTCCAAGATCTTTTTGAAGTACCCTT
>NW_007744633.1:0-477 GCF_000696425.1 Galeopterus variegatus
ACTCATCTGACCAAGCTCCTCGATCGAAGTAAACTCATGAGACCAAGCTCATCGATCTAAGGAAACTCATCAGAAAAGCCCATTGATCAAAGTAAACACATCCCACCAATCTCATCAATCTAAGTAAACTCATGAGACAAAGCTTTTCGATCTAACTAAACTTATCAGACCAAGGAAATCGATCTAAGTAAACTCATCAGACCAAGCTCATCGATCTAAGTAAACGCATCAGACCAAGATAATCAATCAAAGCAAACTCATCAGAGGAAGGTATTTGATCTAAGTCAGCTCATCAGACCAAGCTTTCGATCTAAGTAATGTCATCACACCAAGCTCATCCATCTAAGTAAACTCATCAGACCAACCATATCGATGTATGTAAACTCATCAGACCGAGCTCATTGATCTAAGTAAATGATTCAGACCGAGCTCATCGATCTAAGTAAACTTGTCAGACAAAGCTCATCGATCTCAGTA
>NW_007744633.1:2535-4325 GCF_000696425.1 Galeopterus variegatus
AACTCATCAGACCAAGCTCATTGGTCTAAGTTAACTCATCAGACCAAGCTCATCGATCTAAATAAACTCAACAGACCAAGCTCATCGATCTAAATAAACTCAACAGACCAAGCTCATCGATCTAAATAAAGACATCAGACACAGGTAATCAATCTAAGTATACTCATCAGACCAAGCTCTTCGATCTAAGTAAACTCTTCAGACCAAGCTCATCAATCTAAGTAAACTCAGCAGACCAAGCTCATCGATCTAAGTAAACTCATCAGACCAAGCACATCGATCTAAGTAAACACTTCACACAGAGCTTATAGATCTAAGTAAACTCATCAGACCAAGCTCATAGATCTTAGAAAACTCATCAGACCAAGCTCATCGATCTAAGTAAACTCATCAGAGCAAGCTCATCAATCTACGTAAACTCATCAGACAAAGCACATCGATCTCAGTAAACTCATAATACCAAGCTCATCGATCTAAGTAAACTCATCAAACCAATTGCATCGATCTATGTAAACTCATAAGAAGTAAACTCATCAGACCAAGCTCATTGGTCTAAGTTAACTAATCAGACCAAAATTTTCGATCTAAGTAAACTCATCAGACCAAGCTCATCGATCTAACAAAACTCAACAGAGCAAGCTCATCGATCTACTTAACCTCATCAGACCAAGCTCATCGATCTAAGTAAACACATCACACAGAGCTAATCGATCTAAGGAAACTCATCAGACCAAGCTCATCGATCTAAGAAAACTCACCAGAGTAAGCTCTTCAGTCTACGTAAACTCATCAGACCAAGCACATCGATCCAAGGAAACTCATCAGACCGAGCTCATCGATCTAAGTAAACTCAACAGACCAAGCCCATCGATCTAAGTAAAATCAACACATCAAGCTCATCGATCTAAGTAAACTCATCAGACCAAGCTTATCGATCTAATAAACTCATCAGAGCAGGCTAATCGATCTAAGTAAACTTATCAGACCAGGCTAATCGATCTNAGTAAACTCATCAGAGCAACCTAATCGATCTAAGTAAACTCAACAGACCAAGACCATCGAACTAATTAAACTCAACAGACCAAGCTCATTGATCTAAGTAAACTCATCAGACCAAGCTCATCGATCTAATTAAACTCATCAGAGCAACCTAATCGATCTAAGTAAACTCAACAGACCAAGCCCATCGATCTAACTAAACTCATCACACCAAGCTCATCGATCTAAGTAACTCAATGGACAGAGCTAATCGATCTAAGTAAACTCGTCAGACTAAGCTAATTGATCTAGGAAAAATAATCAGACTAAGCTAGTTGATCTAGGAACACTAATCAGACCAAGCCAATAAATCTAATAAAAATAATCAGACCAGGCTAATCGGTCTAGGAAAAATAATCAGACCTTCCTAATCGATCAAGGAAAATCTAATCAGACCAAGCTCATTGGTCTAAGTTAACTCATCAGACCAAGATTTTTGATCTAAGTACAATTATCAGACCAACCTCATCGATCCAACTAAACTCAACAGAGCAAGCTCATCGATCAACTTCACCTCATCAGACCAAGCACATCGATCTGAGTAAACACATCACACAGAGCAAATCGATCTAAGTAAACTCATCAGACCAAGCTCATAGATCTAAGAAAACTCATCAGACCAAGCTCATCGATCTAAGTACACTCACCAGACCAAGCAATTCGATCTAAGTAAACTCATCACACCAAGCTTATCGATCTAAGTAAACTCATCAGACCAACATCATCGATCTAAGTAAACACATCGGACAGAG
>NW_007744633.1:5979-6534 GCF_000696425.1 Galeopterus variegatus
TTCATCGGCCCAAGCTAATCGATCTAAGTAAACTCATCGGACAGAGCTAATCGATCTAAGTGAACTCGTCAGACCTAGCTAATCGGTCTAGGAAAAATATTCAGACCTGACTAATCGATCAAGGAAAAACTAAAATTGATCTAGGAAAAATAATCAGACTAAGCTAATTGATCTAGGAAAACTAATCAGACCAAGCCAATAAATCTAGGAAAAATAATCAGACCAGGCTAATCGGTCTAGGAAAAATAATCAGACCTGACTAATAGATCAAGGAACATCTAATCAGACCAAGCGAATCGATCTCGGAAAACAAATCAGACCAAACAATCGATATTGTAAAACTAACCAGACCAAGAAAATCGATCTAGGAGAACTAATCAGACCAAGATAGTTGATCTAGGAAAACTTATCAGACCCAACGAATCGATCTAGGAAAACTATTCAGAACCAACATATTGATCTAGGAAAACTAATCAGACACAGCTATTTGATCCAGGAAAACTAATCAGACCAAGCCAATCAATCTAGGAAAAATAATCAGACCAAGCTAATCGA
>NW_007744633.1:7192-7567 GCF_000696425.1 Galeopterus variegatus
TTTCGATCTAAGTAAACTCATCAGACCAAGCTCATCGATCTAACAAAACTCATCAGAGCAAAGTCATCAATCTACTTAACCTCATCAGACCAAGCTCATCGATCTAAGTAAACACATCACACAGAGCTAATCGATCTAAGGAAACTCATCAGACCAAGCTCATCGATCTAAGAAAACTCATCAGAGCAAGCTCTTCAGTATACGTAAACTCATCAGACCAAGCACATCGATCTAAGTAAACTCATCAGAGAAAGCTAATTAATCTAAGAAAACTCAGCAGACCAAGCCCTTCGATCAAACTAAAATCATAAGCTCTTCGATCAAACTAAAATCATCACACCAAGCTCATCGATCTAAGTAAATTCATCGGCCCAA
>NW_007744633.1:9620-9962 GCF_000696425.1 Galeopterus variegatus
AGTAAACTCATCACACCAAGCTCATCAATCTAAGTAAACTAATCACACCAAGCTCATCGATTTAAGTAAACTCATCAGAGCAAGGTCATCAATCTACGAAAACTCATCAGACCAAGCACATCGATCTAAGTAAACTCATAAGACCAAGCTCATCGATAAAGTAAACTCATCAGAGCAAGCACATCGATCTAAGTAAACTCATCACACCAAGATGATCGATCAAAATAAACTAATCAGACCAAGCTCATGGGTCTAAGTTAACTCATCAGACCAAGATTTTTAATCAAAGTAAACTCATCAGACCAAGCTCATCAATCTAACTAAACTCAACAGAGGAAGCTC
>NW_007744633.1:15601-16218 GCF_000696425.1 Galeopterus variegatus
ATCGATCTACTTAACCTCATAAGACCAAGCTCATCGATTTAAGTAAACTCACCACACCAAGAATATCAATCTAATTAAACTCATCACACCAAGCACAATGATCTAAGAAAACTCATTAGACCAAGCTCATCGATTTAAGTAAACTCATCAGAGCAAGATCATCAATCTACGTAAACTCATCAGACCAAGCACATCGATCTAAGTAAACTCATAAGACCAAGCTCATCGATCTAAGTAAACTCATCAGAGCAGGGTAATCGATCTAAGTAAACTTATCAGACCCGGGTAATCGATCTAAGTAAACTCATCAGACCAAGATGATCGATCAAAATAAACTCATCAGACCAAGCTCATTGGTCTAAGTTAACTAATCAGACCAAAATTTTCGATCTAAGTAAACTCATCAGACCAAGCTCATCGATCTAACAAAACTCAACAGAGCAAGCTCATCGATCTACTTAACCTCATCAAACCAAGCTCATTGATCTAAGTAAACACATCACACAGAGCTAATCGATCTAAGGAAACTCATCAGACCACGCTCATCGATCTAAGAAAACTCATCAGACCAAGATGATCAATCTAAGTGAACTCATCAGTGGAAGCTAATCGATCAA
>NW_007744634.1:0-14177 GCF_000696425.1 Galeopterus variegatus
TTAATTCTTTCCTAGAAAAAAAAAATCATTAAAAGTGATTAAGAGAAATGTTTCACTTCTATAAAACAAAAAGACTCTCCAATAACAATACATTTGTCCCAAGCTCTAGGATATAAAATGAAAATAAATAATAAAGATTAATTACATATTTATATATGTTACACTATTTAGTGGAATACTGTATGCACATGTCCCATTATCATATTAGAGTAAAATTGTCTAAACTCAGCATTTACATTCTCTTCCCAAAACCAGCTCTTTTAGTGTTCTCACTCCTGTCTGAGAGGTCATCATCCTTTCTTGCAGCTGCCTGAAATGCACGTCGGACACCAACAAATCCTCCATGTCAAAATATCGTCAGATCTTATTACTTTTCCCCCCACCCAATGTCAACCCTTTTAGCCCAGGCTGTCATAAACTCTAACCACTTACTGCTAGATTTCCCCACCCAGCTTGACCAGTGCACACTTTCTCCTCTCCAGAATATTCTCCACATTGCATCCAGAATGGTCTTATCAAAATACAGATCTGATTATGTCATTCTTGGGGTTGTAACCCTTCAACAGCTACCTAAAGCCCTCAAGAAAAACACCACAGCCCTTCATGCGGGTATAAGGCTCTGCATGTCAGGTTTTGGAATGTAGCATCATTTAGCTGTGGTCCCTATGCTCTGGCTCTCATGATATTGTGCCCAAGTACACTGGCTGTTTATTTCCTAGAAAACATGCTTCTGTGTTTGCTTATATGGCAAGCTTGTTATTTGGACAAACCCGCCCCCTTAATACCGGATGGATAAATATTTTACAATATCTTTCAAATAGCACAGAATCTGGCAAAAGAAGAAGGACTCATAATACCAAAATGCAAATGAAGATTGGAGACCACAGAGACAGGTGGCTCCCTGAAATTACCATTGCCAGGAGGCCATCTGCTGAACCAGATACATCTGCATGTTGCTTTTTCAGAGTTGTAGAGCTATACAGAGGCAAAGCTCATGCTCGTTCCCCCAAGATGTGGCATCTGTAGGACCAGGTTCCACTGATTCACCTTCTTATGGCATCATTTATTTCTCTGTAGCTACACTTGTCACATATGTAATTAAATAATTCATTGCACAGCTACTGATTTATATCTCCTTTATTCTATAAAGGCAGCTACCACGCCTGTCTTGTTAATTACCTGCTATGGTTTGAATATCTCCTCCAGAGCTCATGTAAAGCTTAATCCCCAATGCAGAAATGTTGAGAGGTATGACCTTTAGAAGGTGATTGGATGATAAGGGCCCTGCATGCATGAATTGATTAATTTATTAATGGATTAATAAATACATGGGCTACTGGAATGATGGGTTATTATGGTAATGTAACTGGTGGCTTTGTAAGAAGACGAAGAGAGACCTGAGCTAGCACGTTAGCATGCTCTTGTCCTCTCCCCATGTGATGCCCTACACTGCCTCAGGATTCTACAGAAGGTCTCCACAAGCAAGAAGACCTTCACTGGATGCATCCCCTGAACCTTGGACTTCCCAGCCTCCAAAACTGCAAAAAATAAATTCTGGTTCTTTATAATTTACTTAATTTTGGATATTTTTGTTATAAGAAAACAAGTTAAGATGTTACCCTATTCACCATTCTTAGCAGAATTTTTTGCACAAAGTAGAAACTTAATAAGTATTTGTTGAATGAATGCAAAAATAATCTTCACTAGGAATTATACTGATGACAGATTTGTATTGCTTAGATTAGAAAAGCAGCTTGCACAGGAATGTGGTACTTAGGTGACTTTTGGACTTAACTCAGAACTCCAGGAACATGAGAACCACAGTAGCCACTAAAGCCAGAAGTTTTAGCCAGAGCAATAGATAAGCTGTGGCAGACTCTCACATAAACAGAAATGGTTGAGGGATGAGAATACCATCTGGAAAGGACTATGAATAAATTCTCTCCTGGAGCCTCCAGAAGGAACGTGACCCTGACAATAGTTTGACATTAAGCCAGTAAGACTGATTTTGAACTTCTGATTTTCAGAATAGTAAGATAATATATCTGTGTTGTTTTAAGTTTGTGGTAGTTGTTATAGCAGCAATAGGAAACTAATGCACCTTCTAATTGTTCTCTCAACTTTAATCTTTTCAACATTAGAATCCATTTTTCACACTGCAGCCAGAGGGTTTTCAATATCTTAATCAGATAATTTTGCTCCCACATTTCGAATCCTTCAATGTCCCTACTGTCCTTTAAAAATAATGCAAACTCCCTGCCTCAACTTGCTAAACTCTGTGTCATGCTGCATGTGCACACCAACGACCACCGGTTCCACGACATACAGCTCACGTTATATAGCTCTATAAATGAGGGTCACTTCCACTATAGTTCTTCTTGTGCAAGGATATTACTTGAGTGTTAAATTGGCTTCTAAAAATAAAATGAAACCCAGAAACTTGATAAAAGCATTTATTATTACAAGTTTCTAAATTTGTTTATATATCCATTAGAGATAAGAGCAGATTATTTTTTATGTTCATGAAATAGAAATAGCTGTGACTAAATAGGGAATCTCTATTTAGTGTGCATAATTGGGTTCAATTTGGGGCAGGGACAGAATTAATTTATTGCTTTCTGATTAAAAATCATCATATATTAGCTAGATGATAAAACTGGACATTTAAGATAATTTAGAAATCTATTTACACCTTCCTTCAGTTCAAACAGGATGAACATCTTGAACAGACTGTGTACCAATAGAGTGTTATTGTTTATTAAAACATGAATGAAACCACTTCTAAGCCTTAAGAGATTTCTCAAGTTGTCTCATCCACAGATGGAAAGTTGCTTTACTCACTCATGCACATGACAATAATCAATCCTAGTCTATGGAGCACCCTCCAGCTTTCCACAGTCTGGAAATGAGGTCCAGACTCCTGACTACAACCACAGTTCACAGCATCTTTTCCATATGGATAATGCTGTTATCATATCTCTTCCAGTGCATCACTCACTTCTCCAGAACTTCTGCAGGATTCTGAGTTCTTGGAAGGAAACTTGGTCTCAACTGGTTTCTTCATCTCATGGCTTAGAAGTCTCTGACTCCATCAAGCTGTCTCTAGAACCACAGCACTGTTACTTTATGTTATCATCCATCATAGATGCTTCTGTATTCACCTGTATCCCTCCAAGACTGTTCTATAAGGGCAGGACTTATAATGGTCTTATTGTCTTATTCACTGTTTCATCCCTAGAAACCAGCAAACATCTGACACATATGCTGTGGAGTGATTGAATTCTAATTTCTAAGTATTAGAAGCTTAATTCCCACTGTAACTGTTGAGATTAGAAAATCCTATTTTAGTAGTTGAAAGGTGGGGCTGTGATGAGGTGATTAGACTGTAGGACTATGCTACAGTGAATGGATTAATAATGGTGGCCAGGGGCATGATCTGGAGGGCTTTAAGAGGAACATAAATGAGGAGTTTGGTCTCTCTCTGCTCCACCATTTTACAATGTGATACCCTGCACCACTGTCACCTCACCAGTTGTGTTCCCTGAACTTTGGACTTCCTAGCCTCTGAAACTGTAAGCAATAAATTTCATTTTCTTATAAATCACCCAGTCCTGTGTATGTTGTTATAAGCAACAGAAATGCAATAATACAGAAAATTGGTACCAGAGAAGTAGGGTGTTGCTTATAATAAATATTTGAAAATGTGGAAGTAGCTTTGGAACTGGGTATTGAGGAGGGGCTGGAAGAATTTGGAAGTACAGGCTGGGAAAAGCCTAGATGCTGGTAAGAGTTTAGAAGACAAGAAAACCAGGGAAAGTTTGGAACTTCTTAAAGACTGGTTAAATGGTGGTGACCAGAATGCTTATGGAAATATGGAGTATAGAAACCATGCTAAGGAGGTATCAGATGTAAATGAGAAATGACTTATTGGAAACTGGGACAAAGATAACCCTTGCTATGAACTGGCAAGAAACTTGGCTGCATTATGTCCATGCCGTAGGACTTTGTGGAAGTCAGAACTTAGGAATTATGAACCAGAGTATTTGATGGAAGAAATTTCTAAGCAGCAAAGCATTCAGGAAGCTGCATGGCTACTTGTAACAGCCTATGCTGAGTTATGGGGGCAAAGGCATGACATAAAGCCAGAATTTAAAAGGGAAGCAGAGTGTAAAGATTTGGGAAATTTGCAGCCTGGCCATGTGGTAGAGAAGCAGAGAGCATTTCCAGGAAAAGAATGCAATGGTGCTAAGAAGATTAATACAAAAGACCAGGATTATAGAGAGAAGTGGGGAAAGGCACTGAAGGCACTGCAGAAGCCTCTGTGGCCAACCCTCCCACTACAGGCCCAGAGGCTTAGGGAGACAGAATGGTCTTGGGGAACAGGCCTGAGGTGCTCTCCATTGGCTTACTGCCCAGGGCCACCTCGGGAAAATGCTTCCAGCACCAGCATCCTCACTGCTTTTGCTGCTCCAGCTGTGGCTAAATTGGCCCCAGGTGTGGCTTGATCCGCAGCTTTGGAAAATACAAGCCTGAAGCAGTGACACCTTCCATGTGGTATAGGTCTGCAGGCTCACAGAATGCCAGAACTGGGAAGGCTTAGGAGCCTCCACCTCTATTTCATAGGATGGATGGAAAAGCCTGGGATCCCCAGAAGAGATCTGTTATAGGACAGATTCACTACACACAGCCTTCACTAGAGCAATGCCAAGGGGAAATGTGGGGTCAGAGTGGCAGTAGAAAAACCCCAGTAGTGCCATGCCTCATGGATCCATGAGAGTAGGACCACCATGGAGACCCTAGACCTGCTCTGCTGGGTTTCATACTTATTTGGGACCTGTTACCTCTTTCTTTTGGCCTATTTCTCCCTTTTTGAATGGGAATATGTACCCTTTGTTTGTCCCACCATTGTATCTTGGAAGTAGGTAACTTGTTTTGAATTTGCAGATGGAACTTTGAACTTTGAACTTTTGAATTGGAGCAAGTTAAGGCTTTGGGGATGGAATGAATGTATTTTCATGTGAGAAAGCATGAACTTTGGGGGCCAGTGGCAGAATGCTGTGAGTTGATTGAATTGTGTCCCCCATAGTACCTACATTAGAAGCTTAATCCCCACTGTAACTATTGAGGGTGGAAAATCCTATTATGGTAATTGAAAGGTGGGGCCTTGAAGATGTGATTAGATTTTAGGACCATGCTATAGTGAATGGATTAATAATGATGGTCAGGAGCATGGTCTGGAGGGCTTTAAAAGGAGAGTGAATGAGGAAGTTGGTCTCTCTCTGCCCTGCTATTTCACAATGTGATTCCCTGTGTCACTGTCACCATCACCAAGACTCTCACAAGATATGTTCCCTGGACTTTGTAATTCCCAGCCTCTGAAACTGTAAGTAATAAATTTCATTTTCTCATAAATCATCCAGTTCTGAGTATTTTGTTGCAAGCAACAGAAACGTACTAATACAACATATTTAGCAGTACTGACTATATTTAGCTGGAACCCAATGTGCATTTCCCCCGAGAAGAAGGGTTTCTATTGGCAACAGTATGAGGATGACAAATTCTAACATCAAGCAAACAACTTTTCTAAGGTCCATTTGGAACATGATATGAAGCAATACTTTTGCTTAATTATACTTAATGGAACTGCTGACTTTTCTACCACCTTGTTTCTCAGTAGTGTTCTCTGTCTCGTAAATGTGACTCCTGTTTGCTCAAAATATAAACCAGTTGTTTTCAAACTTTCTGGTGTGGGGATCTCTTTAAACTCTTTAAAATATTGATGACTTCAAAGAGTGTTTGTGGTATGAGTTGTATCTTTCTCTATATTAGACATTAAGTTGAGAACGTTTAAAGCACAAGCGCACGCTGCCCACTAGCAGTCAGGGTGAGGACGTCGTCTCAGCACGGATCGCCCACGGAGATCCCATTGTCACCTCGTGAGAAAATGAGAGTGAGGGGCACATAACTCTGCAGTGTTATCATAAAAATTGTTTTGACTGTGCTGGTCTCAAAGCCCGGGACACATTTTGAAAACCACTGATATTAATGATCTTTTATTTCTGGTTTTTCTTCACCCCTCCGCATCCCGTCTACGGCATCTCCTGTCAGCTCTGGAAAAAATTATCCCAAATCTTTCTACTTCACTAGATTTCTGCTGCTACCGCCCTAGTCATTTCACATCTATCGTCACAGGAAGCCTGGCTTTGAGCATTCTGGGGTCCGCAGAATAAAGACCATGGGGATCTCCACTCCCTAATCCCCAGCATCTGTGAGTGTTACTCTATATGGCAAAGGGGGCTTTGTAGATGTGACAAAATTAAGCATCTTGAGATGGGAGATTACCCTGGATTATCTGGGTGGGACAGTGTCCTCATAAAGGTGCTTCTGAGAGGCAGGTAGAGAATCAGAATGAGAAGAGGAACAATAGAAGCAGAGAGGAAAATAAAGAACATGTGAGCCAGGGCCAGGGACCGAGGAACAAGGACACCACCCAGCCTGGAAGGACCAGCAATGGATTCTCCCCAGAAGCCTCCAGAAGGAGCTTGGCCCTGACAACACCCTGACCTCGGCCCAGTAAGACTGATTCTGGACTTCTGACTTCTAGAACTATAGATAGTATATTTGTGTTGTTTTAACTTTGTGGCGGTTTGTTATAGCAGTGATAGGAAGCCAGTGCACCTTCTAATTGTTTTCTCTGCTCCCACTTTTTCTACATTAGAATCCATTTTCCACACCATAGTTAGAAGGATTTTCTATATCTTAACCAGATCATATTGCTCCCCATTTTAAACACTCCAGTGTTGCTATTGTTTCTAGAAAATAATGCAACCCCCTGCCTCAGCTTGCTAGATGCTGTGTCACCATGCACATGCACACCACGCCCACCCTTTCCACAGCACTACCCTAGCTTACTATCCACCAGTCACACTGGCCTCTCTGTCTCTCAGCTGAGTCCCCTGATTTCTGCCAAGGTGCTTCTGCCCTGGCAGGTGTCTTTCCATGGAACCCTGTCCCCTCATCTGAGCAGGACTGCTCTTTCTCATCACTGGGGTCTCGGGAACATCACCTGCTTCCAGGAGACTTCCCAGGATGACCTGTACTGTACTGTCCCATCAACCCTACTCACCTCATCAAACAACATTTTTTAAAATCATTATAGCAATTATCAGCACCTGGAAATATCTTTTGTTTATTAGTTTCTGTTATTTATTTTGTTGTTTGCCACTCAAAGTTCCAGGATTCATCTTTGTTTAAAGTTATAGTCACAAAGTCTGGAACAGTGCCAGACACATAATAGCTACTCAATAAATACTTTTTGAAATAAGGAGTCAGTATTCTGACACACTTTTCATTCTCTTTTCATTCTGCTTATGCTCTGAGAGGCCAGGCTCTCCTAAAAGATAATACAAAGAAGAAAACTACTAAAGTATTCCTGCCCATTAGCAATCCCAATATGGCAAAAGTTTCAGACCCTGTGTCCGGGCTACAGTAACTCACGTCAGGGAGGACTGTCCCAGCTTTCTTGAGTCGAGCTCTCATGAAACACAGGGATATTGCCCTCCAGGGTCTTACAAGGCCCTCAGGACACATCGCATGGTAGTGCACCTTTTGGAAACCTGGAGTCCATTCTTTACAGGCTTGGGTGGGAGACATTTGCTTCCAGGTGAGTGAGCGTAAGCCCCCATCATGGCACAATCGATTGTCCTAAACGTTTCTGTTCCCATTATTATTCTCTTCTTTAAACACACCGCAGAAAGCATGTAAGAAGATTTCTGATAAAATCAGCCATGAGGGTCACAACCCTAGAAACACATCTGACCTGACAGCGTGCTCCCCTTCTCCTGCGGCTGGTATAGAACACTGCTAATTCATCTTCTGTTGATAGGAAGTGGTAGATTATTCTTTGAGATCAGAAAATTTGGACATTCTTGAAGTTACCCATGTATATTTGCTCCATTTCCTACCTGTTTTATACATTCTGCTTTCCCTGCAGTTAAAAATGGTGCAGATAAGCTTTCACTCTTTCAGAAAAGATAACCCAAATAAAACATTTTCTGCCACCCACAGAACAGCAAAGGGCACTGTTCATTTCTCGGCAGAGCATTTTGTAAATTGGAAACATATCAGTGACAATTATCAAGAAATAGTTTTCAAAATGCATTCCTTTCCACAGAGCATAGCAATTCTTCCTTCAAGAAGACATTAACCAAAAACAAGGCTCTGAAAATGTCATTTGGAGCATGCAATTGAATTAATTTATTTGTTTTATGGTATTTTACAGTTAGCATTGTAGGAGACTTTCACTTTTTTTTTTTTTTTTTCATCTGCTCATTTAGCTAATGCTTTAACTGCCGTAAGTCCCAGCTATGGTGATAAAAAAAATAAAAAACTAAAAAATAAAAAAAAAAACTGCATGAGAATACCAATAACTTCTAAATATAGCATGGCAGTGACCAACTGGGCCCACTGTTCATTGTATCTTTCATCTAACACTTGGCTTCCACTCCAAGTATGAAATCTTTTCCTTTTCCAGGGAAAACTAGTATTTTGTATTTAATTAGATTACAAAGTATAGGAAATCCTATTATAAACTTGTTAGGAGAAAGCATATAAAATCCTCCTTAATAGAGGACCATTCAAAAGATAGTGAAAGAAATGCCCTGTCATCTAAGATTTAGTGTCCTCAATATTTCTCCTTGTCAGGATGGGTGGGATCATGCTGAATGTTGTTCACAATGCCTTGATTCTTGGGGCAGGCATAATGTAAATACTCCTTTTGTTTGTTTGTTTGTTTAATACTTAAAACCTGAGCTAGATTTATGGAAATAACACTTTTTTTTTCCCCACAACATAATTGTATCAAGTCCAGGATACTGAATTACATAGCATTTTTATGTTTGAATCAACAGTTTTGAGATGTTAATTTGAATAATGCCACTTAAATATTCTACAGTAATATTTAAAACTCTTTTACTAATTATATCACATGTAAAATTTGATGGAAGCTACATATATAGTATTCCAAACATTTTTTTGGTATCAAGAAATATCTGCTCATTCATTCCTTCAGATCATTATTTATCTACCTGCTGCATTGCGGAACCTAGAAATCTAAGGTATCTATAAATATTCTTTAAAGGTACATTTAATTTTTAAAGATTATGCCTCATGTAAATGGTCTGATTTGTGATTCAAACAAGCTTTTCTTTTCCTTTCCCGTAACTGCTGTCTAAGTGTAATGCGATGACACCCATTCAGGACTTTTCCTACCCTCAATTGTGAAGAAAATAATTCCCCATCCACTATTTACAAGACCAATCCCAGAGGAAAGAGCAGATTAACTCCTTCTTTCATGAGAATCCCTTGCACCCTGCACTTCTCTGTGATAAAATGCATTACACTTACCATCATTTGCTTGAGTCAAGCTCATGTATCTTTCAGGTGTGCAATTTTCATGGGGTCGGGGACCTTCGCCTCACCAATGTCCCTCGCACCTCATGCAGTCCTGGTCACCTTTGTCCACTTGTACATTTTCTACTCATTCAACAAATATTTACTGAGTGTTTCTTATGTGCCCACATGATTCTAGATAATGAGGACTAGCAGCGAACAAAGTCCCTGCCTTCATGATACTGGAATTTTAATGAGTTGTCACTGCTATTTTAATATTTTCTAAGTTTCTTAGTTGTCTTTGGATATTTATTTTCCCATATAAATTTTAAAATAAGGTTCTGGAGATTCTCAAAAAATCCAGTGGAAATTTTAATTAAGATAGCATTGAATTTATAAATTAATTTGGAGAAAACCTATATTTTCATATGTTATCTCATTTATTTTATTTAGATTTGTAGGATTCTTTACTTGGAACTTTTATGTCTTTCATATATTTGTTAATTATTATAAATTTTATTGTATGTTGTATTGTGAACATTTAATTTTCCATTAATTTGCTGTAAACAAATTGCACCATTTTTGTAATTCATTCAATTTGCTCAACTTATAAATTATTAAATTATTGCTGTTTGTGTATTGATTATGCTTGTTGTGCCTTGTAGATGAGGCTATCATCTGCAAATAATGATGTTTGTTTTACTCTTCCCTTAAAATCATTACACTGCTTGATTTTGTTCCTTTATTTCTTACACCATTGGCTGGAAACTCTATTCTCTGTTGAACATAGCAGTGAAAATACACATACTGTCTTGTTCTCCACAATGTGTAAAATTTGCTGTTGATTTTTGATGCACAATATTTACATAGTTAAGGGAGTTCTCTTTTATTCCTAATTCACTGAGATTTTTTAAAAATTATATATATATATATGAACATTATTAAATGCTTTATCTGAATCTACTGACATAATTATATAAGCTTTCCCTTAGGTCTGGCAAATTGTATTGATAGATTATTACTGGACTATTTTTCTATTTTTGGGTGATATTAGTTGATCATGATTTATTTCTTCCATACAGTGTTGGATTTGAACAAACTATTTTTTATATATCTGCAGATACGAGTTAAATAGATGTATCATTTTTGTTCTTCTGCAGTCTTTATTTGTTTTGAAATTAAGATTAGATGATTCTCATATGAGCTCATTAAAAATTGTGAGGATGTATAGTACATTATTTAAATAGTTTTTCCAATTGTTAAATTGTCCAGTTGGCCTAATTTCTGCTTCTATAGAATAAAGGAAATCTTCTTATACATAATGAAAATTTATGTGTGTCTCTTGAGGAATAACTTCTTGGCAATAAAATCACAATGATAAAATTACATACAGTTTTTAAATATTATGTATATAACAAAAAACTTCACACACCCACCAACATTTTTCCACTTTTACATATTAACTAGGATTTGTTTTAACTAGGATTTGCTTCATTTTGACTGAGATTAATCATTTGCTTATTTTGACAATTGTATTTTTTCTGTAAATTGTCTACTTATATAATTAGCTTTTACTACTAATTGATTGCTTTATTACAAAATTTTTAAAAGAAATTGCAAAACTCAGCTCTTGCTATCTCATGTAGACTGCAAACAATATTCTCAGTTTGCTTTTGAACATTTAATTTAAATTATCACATTCCTTTTCATTTTTTAATTTAAAATATTTATAAATATTTTGTACTTTAATATTGTAAAAAAATCACATATGCTTTTTCCTTAAACTGTCAAAGTTTAATTTTTTACATTTAAACTTTCAATCAAACTGGAATTTGTGTGTGTGTGTGTGGCTACGTGGCTGGCCATCAAACTGGTACACTATTTGATTAAATAATAAAGTAAACATCTAGCTTTATTATTTGTCCAAATAGGCTATCTCAAACTAATTAGCTTATCCTTCACTCACACGAAGTAAGATTTTATCATAATGTTAATTTTTGCATTTCTTTGTGTATATGTGCTCTGTGTAATCCAATAATCTATTTCTTTTCTTCATTAAAATTGTGTTAATTTTTGTAACTTTTTGATAGATTTAATATCTGGAAGTGTCAGCCCACCAGTGTTACTCTATATTTTCAAAAATTTCCAGATGATGTTTAGTGTCATTCTGCTAAGCTCTCCTGTTAGCATTTTAATGGAGTTTGCTTACTATATTTAAACATTATTTCACTTTTTATGATTATGGGTTAAAGGCTGATTTGACTGAAAGGTACTGACACTGAAATACACACACCCTGGCTTACACAAGTTCCAGAGGCTTCAATCTACAAGGTATGTGTTGGTTTGTACTACATGCGAAATGGGCATGACCCTGAGTGCTGGGACAAGGAGCTTGGATTAAGGATTATGGGTCCATGTTTTTGTAATAGTTTTCATTTAATAGTCTATTGTTAACAACTATTTATTCCATTGACCGTTCTCCTCATAAACGTGGCTCAGGCAACTCACCTAATTTGATGGACTGTCCTAAGATGCATTATTGAAGCCACAGCATGTTGGGTAAACATCTCTAAACGATAGTAGACTACCCACTGCTGAAAATAACGTCCCCCTTCTTCATTCACAAATGTAACTTCTTTTTGCAATCTCTTACACCTTGTATCATATGAGTAAAAGAGGGTCACTACATCCTCACTATTACATTTGTTCAAGTTATCTGATAAAACTGAAAGTATCATTAATGTCCTAAATTTTCTCATTCTTCACCTTGAGGAGGAGCATTTCAAACCTGTTACTTCTTAACGAAACACCCCTTCCACACCATCCACTTCCAGCATTGCACCTGTCTGCAGGGATTCCCTCCCTCTGTCCCCTCGGCTAAGAAATAGTTGGTGCCTTCCCCACACTGCCCACGCACTCCTGGATTGGCCTCACTGCCACCCCTGTTCGATCGACTCTACACTAAAAGTTTTCTTCTCCTGTTCAGGATTAATCATCACTGTCTTCATAAGAGCCCTTGAGGTCTTACAATGACCACTTACATCACATTGAAACCTCTTGTATTAAGACCCAGCACAATTCTGCGTATTGCTTAGTCAACTGGCCTCTTCTCTTGCTCCATCCCAACTATTATTCTCTGTTTTTGTTAAAAGAAAAAAACATTTATACATATTAACATATTTACTTATACATATTCCTTCTTTATATTAACCTTTAATTCCTACTTTAAAGGAATCCTCTCTATCCTTTCCTCTCCTCTCCTTCAAAGCTTTCTTCCAGTTTCACTGGATGCCTGAAATATATTAGCATTTCCATCTTCCATTGCTGTCCATTTCTGTAAATTTTCTTTGAACACATCTACATATTCCTTACTTTTTCATTCATTTATTGAATATTATCAGGTAATATTAGATCCCAGGGAAAAGGCTGCCTTTAGATGGTCACAACACAAACTGATAATAAAAATACTAACCAAGATTACTACTTCTTTTCTCATCTTCTATAAAATGGAAAGTGGCACGGCCCACCTCATAGTTTTATCTGTGAATTATAGGAGATATATTTATATACTGGCATAGACAT
This sequence comes from Galeopterus variegatus, assembly GCF_000696425.1. Lineage (NCBI taxonomy): Eukaryota > Metazoa > Chordata > Mammalia > Dermoptera > Cynocephalidae > Galeopterus > Galeopterus variegatus. The sequence continues at coordinate 12,973 of NW_007744634.1, forward strand.
ACAGATGTGTTGAGATCTGTCTCTTTAGTTATCTATGCTCTCAAAGTTCATTCATTTTATTTGCTATTGCTATCATTAATTCTCCAAAGTTCAGCTCAGGTCTTGGCAAGTAGTATGGGCTCAAAATATTTTTCAAACAAGTATTCACTCATGAGTGAATGGCAATACATCTGTGTGGTTCCTATGATAATTTTCTCTATATACAGTGACTTTGGTAAGTGTGTAGAATATAACTGAATAACTCTATAAGTCCTTGTTGCTACAAAATCAAACTTTTCATTATGTCAGCTGCTCAAACGAGTTTGTTTGCGACTCTAATAGTAATGGATGAGTGTCTCCATCAACAATCAGGAAGATGATTAAAAACACTTAAAATTGTTTATGTGTTACAGCACCATCACAATTTACAAACCAAGCTATTTGTTTCAACTGTAGTTTTATCCTCATTTATTAATATACATATCCCTGAACATTTTAGGAATAAAATTATTTGTTGTACAAAATTTTACTCATTATGCTCAAACTTTAAATTAATCTGATAAAGTGACGTTTACAACTATGTCTATTATTTTGAAGGATAATTATATAAACAATTTCAAATTATTTCTAAATTAAGCTTTCTAAATTATGTCAACTTAAAGGCAGACATCCTTCTATATATGTTTTTTCACCCCCCAATATGGCTATTTCTATCAGGAATTTGAGACTTCTTCCACTTTTTTTCTAAATTAAAGCAAATGTCCAGGTAAAATACAAATAGAAAATAAAATAGTCAAATGTCAAAAAATAATACATATTGTAACATCTAAATAAAGACTTTCATAAGTACATTCAGTGAAAAATGTGGCTTCATGTAAACTTGTCATCAATAGAAATGTAATATTTTTGAAAAAGAGGAAGTCACCATGTGTTGTTTGTATTCCTGGAAACTTCAAAAGTCTTCTCTGGTACAATCACAATGTGAAATAACTCCTCCACTTCACTTCTGTATGTTTTTGTGGTATATTTTTTTTATATATAAAATAATTTCTATGTAACATTAACTAGTCCACCAAACAAGAAAGAAAAAAGTATGTTGGTAATCTTTTACATTTAGTTTACTTTTATAATAAAAACCCTAAATGTGCCAGAAATTATTTATTCCCTTCAGAAAGCCTGAGAAAGTGTTCTTCTGTAAAAAATTGTTAAAATTCAGATAAAATATG
>NW_007744634.1:15613-16217 GCF_000696425.1 Galeopterus variegatus
TCCCAAGCGGCGCACTATCCAGTGCACCACCAGGCCGGCCCGATAGCAGCTATTTTAATAGCTGTTTTGAATAGTGGTTTTATTGGTGAGTATATTTTTTAAATAAATTTTAATTTTAATTAATACAGAGATAGATCATGAAAATGTACTATGAATCAAGGGTTATGATTAATCCAGTTCTGTGTATGTGAGGAACGATTTTAAAAATGACAAAAGTCTCAAATTACTAAGTTTAAGAAAGTCACTCTGGTTAAAATTTAAGCAATTTCATGTGAAGCAAACAATAGAGGGCTTCTTCCTGTGTATTTCTTCTATCTAAGCAGCTGGCAATATTTCTGTCTTAGGTGCAGACCTCTACACAACAGTTAGTGGAAATAAGAATCTTCCTGACACTTATCCACTCTTTCCAGGAGGGAAAATGAAAGGTCAGAGAAGTGATTTGCTGACTCAGACAGTGTAATGGTGGTTCTCAGCTAATCTCAGCACCAGAGATTTCCGGTCAGGAGAAAGATCATTTCTGAAAGAAGCCCAAGTCCTTGTAGCCTGGCCAGGTTTGTGAAAACCAATACCATTTTTTAAAAATTGTCTTAATACAAAAATCTAG
>NW_007744635.1:0-1460 GCF_000696425.1 Galeopterus variegatus
TTACGAAGAAGTAAAAGTACAGATCATACAAGTTGGAAGAAAGGAAAGAAAACTACATAAATAGTGTGGGCACTGATATCTTTAATTTACAAAGGGAAAATCACATGCCTATAGTTGAAAGAACAAAAAGAAATATTACACAAAAAACCAAAAAATAATAATTTAAATATAGTAAAAGAATACAGCAACAGGTAACGTGCAGGTAGGCAGAAAGAGACAATCATCTGAGCAGGTACCAATAAATAATTTAATGAATCATGAAACAGTAATATATATTTACATTAGCATCCCCCCAAAAAATACTTGGGTATAAATCTAAAAATATATGTACAAGATCCATATGATAAAACTATAAAACTCTGATGAAAGAAATCAAAGAACTAAATAAATGGAAGGATATTCCACATTCATGGATAGGAAGACTCAGTATTGTCAACATTCTTCTCAACGTGATCAGTACAGTCAAGCAACCCCAATTAAAACCCCAGCAAGTTATTTTGTGGATACCAACAAACTGATTCTAAAGTTTACAGAGGTAGGGCCGGCCCGGGGCTCACTGGGGAGAGTATGGTGCTGATAATACCGAGGCCACAGGTTCAGATCCCTATATAGGGATGGCCAGTTGGCTCACTTGGGAGAGCGTGGTGCTGACACCAAGTCAAGGGTTAAGACCCCCTTACCGATCATCTTTTAAAATAATAATAATAATAATAATAAAGTTTATAGAGGCAAAATGCCCAGAAGAGTCAACACAAAATTGAANATACAATGGAGAAAAGATAGTTTCTTCAACAAATGGAATGCACATCCAAACGCAAAAAAATTAACCTAGACACAGACCTTACACCCTTTACAAAAACTAACTCAAAATGGACCACATATATAAATATAAAATGCAAAACTGTAAAATAGGAAAAAACCCAAATGACCTTGGGTATGGTGATGACATGTTAGATACAACACCAAAGGCACGATCCATGAAAGAAATCATTGATAGCATAGACCTCACTGATATTAAGATTTCTGCTCTGTGAAAGCACAGTCAAGAGAATGAGAAGACAAGCCACTGACTGGGAGATAATATTTGCAAAAGACATATCTGATAAAGGACTGCTATCCAAAATATACAAATAACTCTTCAAATTCAGCAACAAGAAAACAAATAACCCAATTAAAAACAGGCCAGGCTGGTCTGAAGGCAATGAGCTATCACATTTGATTGTTCACAGTCAGTTACAGATTAAACTTCTTGTTCTACTCTTTCCCCCTTCTTACTACTACATTTGACTAGTCTGAAAAAAAAGAAACTGGGTCAAAGACTTTGACATCTCATCAAAGAAGATATACAGATGGCAAATATGCAACATATGAAGAGATGCTCAACACCACATGTCATTAAGGAAAGGCAAATTAAAATAACAATGAGATACCACTACTCACCTATTCAAATACCAAAATCC
>NW_007744635.1:2889-4132 GCF_000696425.1 Galeopterus variegatus
GGACCCTAAAGTAAATTATATGTTTTGGGAGATAATGATGTGTCAATGCAGGTTTATTAATTCTAACAAATGTACCTCACGGGTGAGGGACATTGATAGTAGAGAAGACTATACAAGTGTGGGAACAGGGGGTATTTAGGAATTCTGTATTTTCTGCTAATTTTTGCTATAAACTTAAAACTACTATTAAAAATAAGGTCAAATAATGTTTTAAACTAGTGGTATATTATTTAGCAATATAAAGGTAAAATAAAATAAAGGTTTATATAAACCACCAGACCAGCTAAGAATTAAAAATGGTTGTCTCTGGGGAGGAAAGGTATAAAAAGAGACGGGACAAAGAACATTTGTTATCATTTAAATCACCTGTGCTATTTGATTTGTTTCCCCAAACTATGTGCATACATACGAGGGTATTTCAAAGTTTGTGGGGGCTGGCTGTTATCAGTTAGAGCATGGTGCTGATAACATCAAGGACCAGGGTTCCATCCCTGTACCAGCCAGCCACCAAAAAGAAAAAGAAAAATGTAAAAGTAGAAAAATGAAGTTGAAAGATAATATGAATCTTCCCATGAACTTTTTGAAGTACCCTTGTATATTACAATTTAAAATAAAATTCATCATCAGTGACTAGCATAAAGTATCCAAATACAATATAACCTGGACTACATCTGAAAAGAAATTACTCTGTAAAGAAATAATTTATATAAGTGTCAGAAAAAATTGAAAATGAAAAAAATCAATTGAATGTTGGTAGAATTAAAATTTGCAGTCACTAATATCAAACCACCTCATTCATATTTTGCTCTACATGTATTAATAACAGCAAAAGAAATTAACAAAAGCATTCAGTAACAGTCTTGACTTTTTAAGAGTAAAAATTCTTTGAAGGTAGAGATTCGATGTTTTCAGGAGCGAGCTACCTCATAACCCTGCAAACTGAACTTAGGGAAGACACTTCCCTTCTCTCTACTTCAGTGATATATATAAGATAAAAGGGCTAGGCTAAATAAAATAAGCCATTAGCTCAGTTGGTTTGAGCATGGTGTTATAACACCAAGGTCAAGAGATAACCATACCGGTCAGCCGCCAAAAAACAAACAAAAAATTTTAAATTTAAAAATTTTTTTAAAGTAAATAAAATAAAATAAGCTAAATTCCAGTTCTCAAATCCAATGATTATATGACTCTTAAATAACTCATAACTTGTAAGAAAACTTGCAAACACAGGCAAAATGACAGA
>NW_007744635.1:6754-7090 GCF_000696425.1 Galeopterus variegatus
GTAAGTGGTAAGACAAATAACAAAGCGTAATAAAAGGACAGAGAATGAGAGGGGAGCTATTTTAGGGTAGGTAGAGGTGCTTTATAAAAGGGTAGCCAGAGCAGCCATTTCCAAGAAACATACCCTTGAGCAGAAGAAAGCTTGAAGGAGGTCAGGATGCGAGCCATGCAAATAACAAAAGGCAAAGAGTGAAGGCATAAGAAAGGGCCACCGCCCTGGAGACAGGATGGATCGGCAATTTCCACATTAGCAAGGACATCAGTGAGGCTGAAGCAGAATGAGGGACCTCGAAGTTAGCAGGTAACATCAGATACTCCCTGCACTCGACAAGTAGAT
>NW_007744635.1:7349-9881 GCF_000696425.1 Galeopterus variegatus
GAATGAGGGACCTCGAAGTTAGCAGGTAACATCAGATACTCCCTGCACTCGACAAGTAGATCAAGTCACATTACACAAATAGACGCACACTCCCCAAAAAGGCAGTGAAGGCAATCAATCATGAAAATCTCATCTTTATCAATGTATTTTTATCAATTATCTAGTTTTTCTAGAAAAACTAGAAAGTTTTTCTTAGATTAAATTACAATTGAAAAGTCTGCAAATCTGGGCCAGGCTAAGAATTAAACTGTCCCAGTCCTCAATGAGTTCACTGGTTCATAAGGGAAAAGAACACATGGATCTCAGAGGAAGAGGCTGTATGTTGGTCTGGGGCCACAAAAAAGGCCCACCCTGAGTAGACCTCTCAGGGCCTGTCTGGAGTAGCGGCATGAGAGAGAAGGGATAGAGCCTATACTTGACAATGAAATCATCATATACAGCTAACAGTGTAGCTTTGCCAAAAACAACAACAAAAACAGATTTAAAAGTAAGGAAAGAAATCTAGTTCCAGTCTTCAAAATATCTTCTATTTCATAATAAAACAGCATCATGAGCAGTCCTCAAAATATAAGTATTGGGCCTATATAATATAACTGCTTCTGCTGCTGTGGCCCCACCTAAACTCCACTACTGGGTTGATTCACTCAAGTCTCAGTTAATCCTTAAGGTCACACTGTCAGGAACCAAAAGAGTGTCAAAAATCCTAAGAACTGGACCCACCTGTCCATATCCTTTCTGTTATTTTCCATATTAGTGTCTTGAGGAAAATACCTTTATCTTACTTTATTCCTTTCCTGTTCTCTTAATTGAGACGACAGAGAATGTATAAAAATTAAAGGCAAGGTTTTACTTTTGGAAGACATCTAAATTCTAGTGGGCTCAACCCAGTATACACTGAAAAATGTCATGTCATGAGCCCATGCAAGCCTTAATCTTTATTTCAAATATATAACTGCAGAGAGGTAGTATGTTAAGGAAGGATTCCTGAAAGATGTACAATCTGACTTTGAACAGTAATACCTCAGAGAATTAATATTTTATCAAGAAATCCAAAGTGTTGGGCCAAGCCCGTGGCGCACTCGGGAGAGTGCGGCACTGGGAGCGCAGCAGCGCTCCCGCCGTGGGTTCGGATCCTATGTAGGGATGACCAGTGCGCTCACAACGCTCACTGGCTGAGCCCGGTGCGGCCGGTCTCAAAAAGGACAAAAAAAAAAAGAAATCCAAACTGTCTGAGAAGCAGTAGCCACTAACTACTTAAAAGTCAATCTTAATTACAGATGAACTCCCACAAAGTTCACTATAATGAATTTCTGGGTGTTTATCTGAACTGCTACAGTTGATTCTATTCTTTTAATAATAAAGTATCATTTAAAATGTAGTTTACAGATCTCTAAATATAGATCGTAGACTTACATATATATGTATGTATGTCTTTGATAATCACTTGCGTTCAGTATTAATAGAATTATTTAGTAGAGAAACATTTAAGCCAGTTTTGAATTACCCTCAGTGGCCATTAAAATTAGATTCCTCTTGCTACTCACCTGCTAATTCAGCATAGGCTTGCCAATGTTAAATATGAAAAGTTTATAGCATAATTGATGACATATAGGTGTGACAGCATCCCCAGTTTTCATATGTTAATATTCTCCCTTAAATTATAAGCAGATCTGTAATACGACACTAAGGTTATAGGAGAAGAAACATTTAAAGAGTAGTTTGGTTTCACATGGAAACCGTTACCAAGACAAACTTTCTTGTAGGATGGAGTTCCAAGAACATTAAATCATAAGAAATTGTTTCAGCAGCTGGTTAAAACTGAGTGTGCATAATACAAGACATCTGGTTGTCTGTGCATTTTCAGTTAATTTAAAAAGTATAAACACATTAAAACACTGAAATGTTTGATATATTACAACACTGTCTGCTTGCTCCTCAAGAGTGTTTTAAGTGGCTGCTCTATTCATTGTGTTCAAAGCTTATTTACTTTCCAAAGGTATTTACTATTTCCATCCTCCCTAACTTTTCTAAAACATTTTACTGATAAAAGCAAAAAAGAGAATGTATTCATTTTGGATATATACTAAATGCAATAAATCTGGTAATGAAAAAAAAGTAATTAGAGGTGGTGCTATTTTAATATTTAAATCAGAAACATACAAAGCATCCCACCTATTACAAGGAAATAGCAGACAATATATGTGTTCCCCCTTCCTCATCTGACCATATGTAACAGAAACCCAACCACAGCGGCTTAACCAAGATAGGTGTTTATTTTTCTCATGTAAGAAGAAATCCAAAGAGAAGAGATCCAGGGCTGATGTAACAGTTTCATAATGTCCCATACTCCTGGGACACTATTCTTTGCATGTGGCCCTCATTATCACAGTTTCAGAATGGCCCAAGCATTGCCTCCATGTTCCAGGAAGGAAAAAGAGAGGGCAATGGACAAAAGGCTGAAGGGGACATGACTGCAAGTTCACGACTTCTTTTTATGTATAACTGACTCCAAACTATGTCACGTGGCCCACA
>NW_007744635.1:10021-11550 GCF_000696425.1 Galeopterus variegatus
CTGCAAGTTCACGACTTCTTTTTATGTATAACTGACTCCAAACTATGTCACGTGGCCCACAGTTGCTGCCAAGGTGTCTGAAAACTAAGCTGGACACACACTGCCACCCCAAACAATACTGGAGCTCTGTTAGAAAGGAAAGGGAGAAAGAATGTTATGCATGCAAATAGCTGTCTGTCAATAGAGTTCAGCTTGAAAAGGAATTTTCCCCTGTGCTCTCCCCTCTAGCAGATGATTCCTCAGCCGTCTCCACCCTACCTTCCAGGCTGCTCACCACCGGACCAAATCAGAACAGTGTTTGGTGGTTCTCACTTCTAAATTCATATTAAAATTCTAGATTCTGCATTCATGTACAACAGAAGACAAGAGACTTTTTTCTCACAAATACCTGTCTCCATTTTGGGCCACAGATATATAGCACATTTCTATCCACATCCCAATGTAGATTGAGATTCTGCATAATCAACCTTAAAATCTATTTCTTTTTTTTTTTTTCCTTTTTGTCTTTTTTCGTGACCGGCAACGGATCGCAACCCTCAGTGTCGCGCCCGTACCGGACCAGGACCGGCAACGGGATCGCAACCCTCGGTGTTGCGCCCGTAAGCGGCCGGTCTGTATGTGGGATCCAAACCCTTGGCGGGAGCGCCACCGCACTTCCCAAGCGGCGCACTGTAGCAGTGCGCCACCTGGCCGGCCCAATTCTTTATTTATTTTTATTTTTTTATTTTTTTTGTCTTTTTTACTGACCGGTAACGGGATCGCAACCCTCGGTGTTGCGCCCGCACCATGCTCAGCCAGTGAGCCGGAACCTGTCTCCACATGGGATCCGAACCCTCGGCAGGAGCGCCACCGCTCTCCCAAGCGGTGCACTCTCCAGTGCGCCACCGGGCCGGCCCTAAAATCTATTTCTTTACTTCAAAAATAATTCCTTTAAAATATGCATTCTCAACAGGAAATGAAAATGGGTTCTCTCGGGCAAAAAACTTCATCGATATTATAATGGTTTGTGTCCCTCCGAAGGGCCTCAGTACATGAACAGATATAATATTCAGTGTGTCTGGGGTATTCGAATTTCATTATGACTTCTCAGGGAGACAATTTTTTCTTTAAAAAGGTTAAGAATTATTGCTTTAAAAGTAACAAACTAGATGAACATTTTTAATCACACAGGGAATTGTACTGAGCTACAGTGACAGATATCCAGTTACAGTAGCGTAAACAAATCTATTTCTGTCACGTGAGAAATCCAGGGCGAGGAAGGGGGATTGGTAGTTGTTGACTTCGGTTCAGCAACTCAATGATGTCAAAGCAGGATTTTCTGAGTCTCTTGGTCATGGTGCCAAGGTGGCAACACAACTCAAAAGACCTTGTCCACATTCCAGACAGACGGAAAGAGGGTTGTCAAGAACAAAAAGATATGCCTCCTAACTAAGAGCTTTACCCAGAAGTCTCACTGGAGGATTTCCCTATACATCTCACTGACTACAACCAGATTCAAGGAAAGCTGGAATTGGAGGTCTGGCCTCTCC
>NW_007744635.1:12520-13959 GCF_000696425.1 Galeopterus variegatus
ACACAACTCAAAAGACCTTGTCCACATTCCAGACAGACGGAAAGAGGGTTGTCAAGAACAAAAAGATATGCCTCCTAACTAAGAGCTTTACCCAGAAGTCTCACTGGAGGATTTCCCTATACATCTCACTGACTACAACCAGATTCAAGGAAAGCTGGAATTGGAGGTCTGGCCTCTCCAGAGGAGGCCAGAAATAAAATCAGGAAGTCAGGAAGAAAGGAAGAACAAATATTGGGTGGTCAACTAGCTGCATCTAACATATGCTTAATATTGATAAAGAGTTTGATTCTTTTCCCCTTAACAACATAAAATTCTTGTTTTGATAATGGATAGTCGGTCTAAATGCTATTAGGCAAAAGAGAAAAAAATCCATGAATGTATAATCCCGAAAACACACACAAAAAAGTACTACACCAGCACCCACGAACTCTTCAGCATAATCAATTATCATTTTCAATATACAAAGAAGATAAAACAAATCCTGGCTTAGCCAGAACTTACAAGAGTGGAATATCAGTGATTAATTGCATCAAACAGCAGAGCAATTCTTCCAAAAGATCTTCTGAGTCAGAACCTGGTAAGACATATAAATAGGTTTTTAACAATGTATACAATAGAATGGAGTTTGGAAGCTGCATTTTCATTCATTCCTAATAAGAATAAGAATAGTTATCATTACACAAACCCACAGACACTAATGTTGATCTCTGAATAAAACCCAAATCATGAGCAAGTCAGCATCTATTATGATCTTCATGTAGTATATGAATTTTAAACAACAGATATTAATACTACAGCTTTTTAAAGCCTGAAGAGCTGACTGGTTAGCTCAGTTGGTCAGAGCACAGTGTTATAACACCAGGCTCAAGGGTTTGAATCGCCATGCTAGCCAGCTGCCAAAACAAAAGAAAAAGGGAGGAAAAAAAAAAAAAGAAAGCAAGCTTGTTTCTTAAGGCTTCTGTAGGCCAGTAGTTTTCAGGTTTCTTATACTGCAGTATGTTTCTTTCAATGAAATCTTATATTAAAGTCAAATACATAAAATAGATAAAAATCAAGCTGCTCCAGCTGCTTTGAAGCTGTGGTAGAGGACCTGTACCCCTCCCCCCATATCCAAGCTTGCCCTTGATCTTCTTGATGGGCCTCAAGGCACCTTTTCTGAACCTCTAGGGCTCCACAGAACACAGACTGAAACCTACCAAGAGGTCAACCACCTTTTTATAGACAGCGAGCCAAAGGAAAAATGGCTTTCCCAAGTCACAGAATAAATAAGTGGCAAAAAGAAGATGCAAATTACCATTCCAATGGAAGTGTTCCTCTTTCCAGAACTGCGATAGCTAAGTAACCTCCAAATTTCCAAAGCCAATCAATATCTCATATGACTTCTGGTTTTGGACACTGCCGACACCTACTCCTTCATGAAATTCTTTGTTTCCTCAGTT
>NW_007744635.1:14604-16216 GCF_000696425.1 Galeopterus variegatus
TGAATATAGCCACCTCAATGCATCACCAGTACCTCAAATTCAACATGCTCAGAACTAAATTCATCTCTCCCAACACTTCACATCCACTTATTTTTTCTTTATACAGGTGACTGCACTTGTAACCCAAAGCCAGAACCCAGATTACTCTCTCTTACTCATCCTTTTATAACCATCAAACACTATGTCCTCTCATTTATACAGTCCACCTTTCTAATATTTCTTCTTTTCTTCACTTGCCATCATGCTTCAGTACATTACTTCATCACTTCAGTTTAGTTAAATAAGGTTACTAAATTTAAACTTATTCTGAACTCCTTTAAACATTCCTAACTAGTATTCGTTCCTCCAATTTTACTCCTCTCCAGCCAAAACTCTAGATTGCTACCAGAGACTAACTGCACTACATCCTTTCACTCTCCTGGCTTAGATCTTTCATTACTTTAAGCTGACTACTATGTATCTGGAAAAATTCGAAGCTCCAAAGAACAGTAGTCCCTCCTTATACAAGTTTTTACTTTCTGCTATTTCAGTTATCAATGGTCAATCGTGGTCCTAAGTATAAAGATATTTTGAGAGTGGGAGAGAGAGACCCCATTCACATAACTTTTATTACAGTATGATATTGTTAAAATTGGCCTATTTTATTATGTTATTATTGTTATTCTCTTACTTTGCCTAATTTATAAATTAAACTTTATCACAGGTATGTATGTATTGAAAAAATCATAGTGGACTGAACAGTTAGCTCAGTTGGTTAGAGTATGGTACTGATAAATAACACATCAAGGTAAAGAGTTTGAATCCCCTTACCAGCCAGCCACCAAAAAGAAAGAAAAAAAGAAAAAAACATAGAACATATAGGGTTCAGATACTATTATCAGTTTCAGGCATCCACTGGGAGTCTTGGAATGCATGCCCTGCAGATAAGAGGGAATTCCTGTCCAGACCCTGCAAGATATAGGCTCTGCATCCCTCTCTACAATCATCTCCCTCCATTACTCCCTTCACAACATATATTCCAGCAATACCAAGCTATCTGCCACATGCCATTTTATGATTCCTCAGTAACATTCCCTCTGCCTAGAATACTCTCCAACAATAAAAACCTGGTTTTTTTAAAAAGCCCATCTTTATGCACCCTCAATCTTCACCTCCTCCATAAAACCCAACTCTCTTGCTTAATCCTGGGTAAAAACAATCATCTCTAAAGTATCCATGACTTGTGCTTGTGTCTTTCATTGCATATGTTGGTTACACTATACCGTCGTTTTTCTACATGCAGGCAGGCCTTTATTAGACTCTGTACTTCCTGAGAGTGATGACTGACAGAGAGCCTGCACATAACATATATTCAGTACAGTTTGCTAAACCGAACCCAGGTGTCTAAGGACAAATCCAGCAGTTATTTCCTAAGAATCCAAGTACTTGGAGTCTCAAAAGAACTTTAGCAATTTTTTTTCTAGACTACAACATCACCTGGTATTCAGAAATTATAAAAAAAAATTCCTTCCTAGGTGCTGGTCAGTTAGTTCAGTTGGTTAGAGTGCAGTGTTACGACACCAAGGTCCAGGGTTCAGATCCCCGTACTGTCCAGCTGCCAAAAAAAAAAAAA
>NW_007744636.1:0-2470 GCF_000696425.1 Galeopterus variegatus
AGAAGACACAACAATCACAATTCCTTGAACTTGTTAAGACAAGTGAACAGATATGATGGGCAGGAGGGGGGAGAGGGACGGCAGAGAGAGGATTCCATAAAGGGACATGACAATCAATTAGACTGTATATTGATAAAACAAAACAAAATAATATAATATAAAATAAAAAAATATAAAATGAAACTAAATAGTTAAAAAAAAATCCATGCCAGGGTCTTCTTTTTTCAAACATTAATTGAGAAGATACAGTGTTGATGGAATGAACCACTCATTCAGCTATGTTCTGAAAAGTGAGCAAATAATTTTACCCCAGTCTTGAATTTATTTCACCGTACTTTATATTGAGAAGAGCTCTGCCATTTGTGGTCTTATTCTTGAGAATCTTGTTTTTGTACTAGAGGTTCTTTTCCATACAGCATGAAAAAAATGAAATTAACAGATAAATATGTACTATTAATCAGTAAGAAAGGACTGTTTCTAGCTATTCTTATGAACAAGGTGGACTGTGGAAAGTTCCCTTTTAAAGATTCATTTCCTTGCCTCTGGCTCAATGTACTTGGGACCGACTTCACAGGACTCGGTGTTAACATTACTTTAGGTTCATGTAAAGAAGAAAAAATATCAGACCTTATTTCCCATTCTTTTTTAATTTTTTTATTTTTTGTGAACAACAAATTACCCCAGTCTCTCTGTTCCCTTGTTCTGTACCTAACATACCATGCTTCTTCTATAGCTTAATTCTGCAAAGTTCTTTTCGGTACAAGGAAGGTAGCTAACAGGACATTAAGTTTGATATTTAATGGATATTTCTGCATTTTCATAGGAGATTCGTAAAAACTAAGAACTTTTAGACTCAAGAAAAAGAAAATAGAAGAAAATGTACATTGTAGTTTTGAATCTGTAGGTCAAACATGCAACCTGTAGATCACAGTACTGCAGATGCCCTCTTCTTCCTCTTTTGCTTTTTTTCCATAAGATGCATGGGTTCACCATTTTATAGTACTTTGAAAAATTTGGAAGATTTATATTTTTCAAGTTTGATAGNACAGACACTTGATCAGTGGAACAGAATGGAAAACTTGAGAATCAACTCACATGCTTACAGCAAACTGATCTTTGACAAAGGCAAGAAGAACATACACTGGGGGGAAAGACTGCCTCTCCAATAAATGGTGCTATGAAAATTGTACATCTATATGCAGAAGAGTGAAACTGGACCTGTACCTTTCACCATATACCAAAGTCAACTCAAAATGGCTTAAAGACATAATTTTAAGATCCAAAACCATAAAATTACTACAGGAAAACATAGAGGAAACACTCCAGGAAATTGGACTGGAAAAAGACTTTATGAATAAGATCCCAAAAGCATAAGCAACAAAAGAAAAAGTAAACAAATTGGATTATATTAAACTAAAAAGCTTCTGTACAGCAAAGGAAACAATCAACAGAGTGGAAAAACAACCTGCAGAATGGGACAATATGTTTGCAGATTATACATCCAACGAGGGATTAATATCCAGAATATATAAAGAACACAAACAACTATATAGTAGAAAAACAAATAAGCCTATTAAAATTGGGCAAAGGAGATGAATAGACATTTTTCAAAGGAAGACATATAAGTGGCCAACAGGTACATGAAAAAATGCTCAGCATCACTTATCTTTAGGAAAATGCAAATCAAAACCACATTGAGATATCATCTCACCCCAGTTAGACTGGCCATTATTAAAAAGACCAAGAATAACAAATGCTGGCAAGGATGCAGGCAAACTCTTCTACACTGTTGGTGGTACTGTAAATCAGCATAGCCATTATGGAAAACAGTTTGGAGGTTCCTCAAACAACTATAGATAAAACTACCATATGATCCAGCAATCCCAATACTGGGTATATATCCAAAGAAATGGAAATCCCCATGTGAAATTGATACCTGCATTCCCATGTTCATTGCAGCTCTATTTACTTTAGCCAAAATATGGAACCAACATAAATGTCCATTAGTAGATGACTGGGTAAGGAAAATGTATATATACACAATGGAATACTACTCAGCCATAAAAAAGAATGAAATTCTGACATTTGCAGCAACATGGATGAGTCTAGAAAAAACTACATTAAGTGAAATAAGCCAGACAAGGAAAGAGAAATACTGCGTGTTCTCACTCATAACTGGGTGCTAAGAAAGAAGGAAAGAACAAAAGACAGAAAGAAAGACAATGAAAGAATGAACCACAACAATACATTGAACTTTCAGAAGAAGAGTACAAACCTAAGGATATTAGAGATGGGGGGGAGAAAGGGGGAGGGGATTTAGGTAGTGGTAGGTCAGGTAAAGAGCATAAAGAAAATTTATGATTTGTAATAATGAATATGCTAATCATATAAAATAAAAAAAAATAGTACGTGTAAAAGATTATGTTAAATGGGTTAGAGATAAATACATATTTTCACCAAAGTATTCTAA
>NW_007744636.1:2722-17260 GCF_000696425.1 Galeopterus variegatus
ATGGGATCCGAACCCTCGGCGGGAGCGCCGCTACGCTCCCAAGCAGTGCACTCTCCAGTGCACCACCGGGCCGGCCCAAAACATGGTATTTTCAAACAAGTGAATTACTGGCAGAACCTACAAATCCCAGTTATCAGCAACAACTGCAGACCTGCAAACTTCTTCAGGTTGGTATGTTTAAATCTTTACTTGGTGGCCAATTTTTCAGTATCTTGGGCTTCAGTATAACCTAGGTTTCATGTTTCTCCAGTGGCCTTAAAGACAAATCAGTATTGATAACATAATAGACATTGAGTCCCAGATATCTCTGTGTTCTCTTGAATATGAACTGACTTTGTTAACTGTCTAGGAGAATACATGATTGATGGTGACTTGAGTTGGATTTGAATCTGGAACCCAGGGTGAAAGATACAATTACTTTAAGATATGCTTTAGCAAGAGAAAGGGAAATGGGATATGAGCTAGTAATTTAAGCATGAGGAATATCTTAGGCTCGCTTGAATTAAAATGGCCACTTTTCAGTAAAAGACTTAAACACTGGAACACTTTTACCAGTCTCCGGAGATTAGATCTGTGGGTTTAACCTGTCCAGCTATTAGATGGCACTGCTTCCTCAACAACTGGCAGCTGAAAATGCATTTATCTGGTTTTATATAGGGTTACAAAGAATGGAAGTTCTCTAATGACAGGCTCAGAGGCTCAACATACTTGTAATAGGGTTTGGAGGGGGTAGGGCTAATTGCAGATGTCCTTGGTAGCACCTGGCTTTAAGCCTCATGCTTAAGTCACTGAAACCAGATATTCCAATAGAGGACATTGGAGTCAGAATGGCCGTGAGTGGCTGAGTCTTAACGTGTCCTGCAGTTGTCACATGTTCCCACACCATCCTGATGTGACTGGGTGAATGGTGCATGCAGACTTAGTAGGGAGCTCACAGATTCACAAATTTTCATGAGATAGTAAGAGTGGAGAAAATAGTTTGTGAAAGTCTTGAGAATATATTATACACATATATTGTGAGCATAGAACATAAAATGGATATACTCTTATTATGTTCATAGTTATTAGCACAAGAGTTTGGCTTTTTCCTGGATTGTTGGGTGAAGCTAATAATCTAGTCAGGGTCAGAAAATGTTTTCTGTAAAGGACAAGATAGTAAATATTCTGCGCTTTGAGGGCATGTGCCTGCCTTTTCTTCTTTCTCCTCCTCCTTCTGCAGCCTTTTTCTTCCCCTTTAAGAATGTAAAAGTAATTCTTAGCTCACAGGCCATACAGAATAGACCACAGGCTGGACTGGACTCATGAGCCATAGTTTCCTGACCCCTGTTCTAGCTAATCAAATACTATAGTAAGTGAACCATTTTCATATAGACTATGAATGAGTTTTAATATTCACAGAATTGAAATATAATAAATATAATAAAATACTCCTAAACTCATGTCAGTCAACATTTATTTTTATTTTTGATTATTGTTTAAAATCTAAATCATTAATATGAGAATCAATTACCTTGCACCAAAATGTAATTATAGAAAATAATTGAACTTGGGTATATTATGTCCACTGTAAATATAAAGAGTTACTTTTTTAAAAAAAATGAAAGTGCTCCAAAATGAAGTGTACATTAATTTAATTAAATATATAAAGGCATACTTGAGTATTTGGCATATCAGTTTATCACTGTCTTAAAAGTAATTCCATGCAACTGTCCTCTGGCTGCCTTGCTCAGTTTTTTTGAGGTCAAAGTCAAAGATCTTTTCGTCCATGTTTCTATCCTTCATCACCTGTCCAATCTCTACTTCTTGATCCTCTTGATTTACCATACAATTCTCTGTTAAAATTATTTTGCATAATATAAATGCATAAAGTGTGGATGCTAAAGTGTGGAGTTGGCATTTTATTTTATTTTTGGGGGTGGCTGGCTGGTTGGTACGGGGATCTGAAACCTTGACCTTAGTATTATCAACACCATGCTCTAGCCAAGTGAGCTAACTGGCCAGCCCAATGTTTTATTTAATTTTTAAGGTTATTGAGACAATAGCTTAAGTAAGTATATACCGATTGGTTTTCCTTCATACTTTAATTAAGAATACCCAAATACTGAATATAGAAAACAAAGAAATTAGGTTAAAAATATTTCTTCAAATGGTTAATATGTATTTGGCTTCTTATTATTAGTATTCCAAAAATGAGAAATGAAGAAGTAATAGGTCAAATAAGAGGTTAAAATGATTTTTGTCTTTTTAATATTCTTTTAAAATGAATGCATTACAAAATATAATGGTAGACTATGGAAATACGATTTAATAGTTTCCCTTATAGGGTTCTACAACCTACAAAGTACTTTTCCATTGTTAATATTCTGACTGCAACAATACATAAAAGAGGACATTTCCAGCCTATCAGATAACATGCATTTAGAAATGCTAGCATTTTGAAATAAAATGGGGAAATGATTTTTTTGTATTTGAATGTGGTCATCCCAAAATCCATGCAAGGAGGTCACAAGAAGATGGAAAGATATTCCTTGCTCTTTGATTGGAAGAATTAAAATTGTGAAAATGTCTATACTACTCAAAGTGATCTACAAATTCAATGCAATCGCCATCAAAATTCCAATGACATTTTTCTCTGAATTGGAAAAAACTATCCTAACATTTATATGACTGGAAGAATTAAAATTGTGAAAATGTCTATACTACTCAAAGTGATCTACAAATTCAATGCAATCGCCATCAAAATTCCAATTACATTTTTCTCTGAATTGGAAAAAACTATCCTAACATTTATATGGAATAACAAAAGACCATGAACAGCCGAAGCAATTCTGGGTAAAAAAAAAAAATAAAATAAAGCTGGACAGCCGAAGCAATTCTGAGTAAAAAAAAAAAATAAAATAAAGCTGGAGGCATAACACTATCTGACTTTAAACTATATTACAAAGCAATAATAACCAAAGCAGCATAAAAACTGGCATTAAAAACAGACATATACATCAGTGGAATAGAATAGAGAATCCAGAAATCAACACATGTACCTACAGCCATCTGATCTTTGACAAAGGCACCAAGTCTACACACTGGGGAAGAGACTGCCTCTTCAGCAAATGGTGCTGGGAAAATGATATCCACATGCAGGAGAATGAAACTAGATCCATACCACTCACCATATACCAAAATCAACACAAAATTGATTAAATAATTAAATATACACCCTGAAACAATAAAACTCCTTAATGAAAACATAGGGGAAACACTCCAGGAAGTAGGATTGGGCACAGACTTCATGAATATGACCCCCAAAGCATGGGCAACCAATGGAAAAAATAAACAAATGGGATTATACCAAACTAAAAAGCTTCTGCACAGCAAAAGAAATAACAGAGTTAAAATACAACCAACACAGTGGGAGAAAATATTTGCAAAATATACATCTGACAAAGGATTAATATCCAGAATATACAAAGAACTCAAATAACTTTACAGCAAAAAAAAAAAAACAAAAACAAAAAAACAACCCCCCCCCAAACCAAGTAACCCAATTAAAAAACGGGCAAAAGAGCTGGATAGGCATTTCTCAAAGGAAGATATGTGAATGGCCAACAGACACATGAAAAAATGCTCAACATCACTCAGCATTTGGGAAATGCAAATCAAAACCACACTGAGATACCATCTTGCTCCAGTTAGGATGGCTAATATCCAAAAGAGTGAGAATGATAAATGCTGGCGAGGTTGTGGAGAAAAAGGAACCCTCCTACACTGTTGGTGGGACTGCAAAACGGTGTAGCCTTTATGGAAAATGGCTTGGAGGTACCTCAAACAATTGCAGATAGGTCTACCATTTGACCCAGCTATCCCACTGCTGGGAATATACCCAGAGGAATGGAAATCATCATGTCGAAGGTATACCTGTACTCCAATGTTTATTGCAGTACTATTTACAACACCCAAGAGTTATAACTAGCCCAAATGTCCATCATTAGATGAGTGGATACGGAAACTGTGGTATATCTACACAATGGAATTCTACTCTGCTATAAAAAAGAATAAAATACTACCATTTGCAGCAACATGGATGGACTTAGAAAAAATTATATTAAGGGAAATAAGTCAGGCACAGAAGGAGAAATACCACATGTTCTCACTTATTTGTGGGAGCTAAAAATAAATAAATAAATACACAAACAAATGGAGGGGGGGAGGGAAGAAGACACAACAATCACAATTCCTTGAACTTGTTAAGACAAGTGAACAGATATGATGGGCGGGAGGGGGGAGAGGGACGGCAGAGAGAGGATTCCGTAAAGGGACATGACAATCAACTAGACTGTATATTGATAAAACAAAACAAAATAAAATAATATAAAATAAAAAAATATAAAATGAAACTAAATAGTTAAAAAAATTCCTAAAATAATAGTATATATCGAAGAAGAGAAAAGTTACCCTCACAAGATGCACATACTTTAATGATCCTGGCAAACCATGTTTGCAATGTTTAGACCACTGTCATGGCCTAAATCCATCTCCATGCTCTCTGTGTGCTCATGGAGGGTGGCTTCTGCTTGAAGATTAGATCAAGTGGAGGAAACATGGACTCAAGGCAAGTCTTCTAGATTTTTTACTGAATCAAGTGTAAGCTGCTCTTACACTCAAAAGGGAAGAAAGAACAGTGTGTCCAAATTGATTCTTAGCTTGAAGCTCTCAACTAGGATATAAATCTGCCCTGCTTACCTTCCAAAAACCTAATCCCAAATCAGTTTATGGGATTAGTGCAGTTATTCTGTTAATCTCTTAATGGTATTTGAGGCATTTTCATGAGAACTAGCATCTGCTGGATGTTTTCTTCTATTTTATTCCACACAGAAAGATTCTTATTTCAATATCTTATAAACTATAAAGAAAGGGGGTTCAATGCCCTAAATGTTAAAGAAAATCTCAGTCTTCTAACTCTGATATTACAAGTTTTTTTTTTTTTCCTTTTTGTCTTTTTTACTGACCGGTAACGGGATCGCAACCCTCGGTGTCGCGCCCGTACCGGGGACCGGCAACGGGATCGCAACCCTCGCTGTTGCGGCCGCACCGCGCTCAGCCAGTGAGCGGGAACCGGTCTCCACATGGGATCCGAACCCTCAGCGGGAATGCCGCCACGCTCCCAAGCGGCACACTCTACAGTGCGCCACCGGGCCGGCCCTATTACAAGTTTTTAATCAAATTATGGTCAAACTTTACATGATCTTTTAACAGGCACTTATTTGTGAGGAAAGGTATACATTTTGCTCTACACTGTTATTTGAAGGAAAGATACATTTTTCACAAGTTTAAAAAATTCACTCTGAGCTATGCAGGTGATCAGTTTGCCAGCACTTGATATCTTGGCTTGACTTTCAGTTCTTTAAAGTAGGGTTAGGGAGGCAGCCTTAATAATGCAAGTAGTAAACTTAACCAATGAAAGACAGCTTCCATCTCTAGCAGAGCTTCTTCAGTTACTTTCTTATTATTTCACCCTTACACATTTGGTAAACACCCCTTAGGTATCTAGTGTGTGCCATATGCTAAAATGTGTCCTGGGATGTGCCCTTGAGGAGCTCCTAGAGACATTACCTATTTCTTGAATTAGTCTCAGTTATAATGCTTTGTAGAATATATAGATTCTTATAAAGTTGGGTATGAAGGTATTTGCATTGAAATATATAGAATTTTTCCATTGCTTTTTTTCATAAAATTGGAGGCAATTCCTGAATAAAAAATTATTCCATGTATGCGTAAGTTGAAACATTTAAAAAAAATTTATGTATTTGTCTAAAGCATTCTAGTAATTTTTATATTCATTTAATATCTTTTGACAACTTAAGTTCTTGTTTAAATAGTGTGTGTATGTGCACATGTGTGCGTGCATGTATGCCACTTATTTATGGTGTACATATTATCCTTTCACAATTTCAGTCCCAGAGTACCAGGGCATTTACTTCATACTCAGGTATCCAATGACTCCAAAGCCTCAGCTTCTTCAAATCTCTTCTCTTTTTTCCCTTCTCAATATTTATTAGAGCTGGATACAAATAGCATGCGTCATTTAAGTATTTCTCTTTGCATAACACCACAAAGTTCTTGCAGGTGATTTTCTTTATATTTTGAGGTTTTACACTGTATAAAATTAATTAGCTGTCCCATAGTCATTTCTGAAAATTTATACTTACGTTTATCAAGTTTATTACCAACCAAATTGCTTTAAGTGTATTTTGAAATTTATATAATTGCATCATTGAAGTTTTCTGGAGCAAGTGTTTCACCAGTTTTTAGACCATATTAAAAATTTGTTCATTATTTCAAGTGACAAATTTACATGCTGTTTATAGCATTGTTTGCACAGAATTGAATAAGTAAGGAGAAGGCCAATCTGATGAATTAAAATTGCTTGTGCCAGATCCTCACAACACATCTTGTGGTGGGATGATAACCTTTCATTCAGGCAGATATGCTATGTTAAATTAACATTGTGAGTAATATATGGGATCTTTGTGAGGAAGAAGAAAATCATAGCAAACATAAAGCAAATTTGGAACAAATGAAAATATGATGATTTTGGATGGGAAGTATTAATATAAAAATGCAGTCACTTTTGAATTGATAAATAATTGTTATAACCCTTTGTAATTAAGTATTGTAATATATTTATGCTAAAATACACAAATCTTAAGTGCACCATTGAAAAGATTTTTATAAACTGAAGATATTCATGTAAATATCAGAAGTATTTGAGTATTCTAATTATTTAGAATTCTTGCCAACATGATATTGTTAATCCTTTGATTTTATCCATTTTCATTGGTACTTACTTGTATATCATTGTGGTTTTAGTTGGCATTTCTCTGATAAGTAATAGTTCTTTTCATTTGCTTAATAGCCATTTGGATGAACTTTTGGGCAGTGCCTTGTATGGTCTTTTGCCCATTTATACATTTTCTGTAATTTTGTTAGTGATTTATAGATGGTTTTTATACATTCTGAATAGGAATCTTTTATCGCATATATGTATTGCAAATATCTTTTTCTATTCTGTGTTTTGGCTTTTGATGTTCAGTATCTTTTGATAAAAAGTTTTTAATTTAGTAATGTTTCATCAAATCGATCTTTTCCTTCATGATTATTCACTTTTTGTATCCTGTTTAAGAAATTTGGCCCATGCCAAGGTCATAAGGTATTCATTCTCCTGTGTTTTATTATTTTACCCTTCCTGTTTAGATTTTCCTGTTAGGCTTAATTATTAATAATTATATTAATAAAGTATTTCCTACTAACCTTTCCTATTGGGAATTTGTAATTCACATTGGAATTAATCTTTGTTTAGGTTGTAAGGTAGGGGTTCAGGCTCATTTTCCCCGCATGGATATTCAATTGACAAAGCTTTTTCTACCACTTTATTGCCATAATATTTTTGTTGTAAACCACTGTCTATATGTCTATGAACATATTTCTGAACTCTATTCTGTTTGATTAGTCTGTTTCTTGTCTAAGAAGCATGATCACAAGTTTGTTTCCACTGTCTACAATCTAACCCTTTGTGATTGGATGTATACACTGCAATTATGAGTCACTAATTTATATTTTAAGTAATTAAGCATACCATTTCCTTTTCCTAGGTAGACATGTCTCCCAGTCAGCAAACATTTTTCTAATTGACAATATCTTGTGTAACATCATGGACAAATGGTTTCCATACGTTTAACTTGCTCCAGTTGAGTATAGTTACTACTTTTTTATTCAAATATGCAACCTATCAAAAATTGGAAATGGGAAGTCAGTTGAGATGGTTTATTTGTTCTTTTCAATACCAATAAAAGATATATTTGATAATTTTCTTCATATATTAAAATAAAATTTTCCAGTCATTTCTTGAATTTTCACACCCCATGTATGGAATTAGCTACACTCCAAAGAGACCTCAATCCTTTAAGCTGAAATTAAGAGATGAAAATATGGACACTGGGGTAAGCATTATATTATTTAACATAAAGATAAGGTGAGAAAAAAAAGATAAGGTGAGATCAGCTAGACAATTTAGTGGCAAAGTAGAAACATTATTTTTATTATGCAGTGTTTTTGTTTAGTTCCTGCTTTAATTTCTTTCCTCATTCTAACATAAATGTTTTAAAATTAAGTTTCTTCTTGTTTGAGCTACTAGCTTTGCCTTTATGTCATGCATAACACATTTTTATTAGCTTTAATATACCACACCATGCTCTATGTTACATACCAAACTGTGTCTTCAAGCTAAAATACTATTGAAAACTTTTAAAAAGCAACTTAAAACTTAATAGAGAAGTTGTTAGAATAATACAAAGAACTCTGATACTATATTTTAACAAGATACTTCGTTTAAGTTTGCTCATTGTTCCAATTATTTGCTACATAGCATAAGGACTCATTGTAGAATCATGCATTACATCCAGTCGTTTTATTTTTTTCTAGTTTTTCATTTTTCTGCATTGTCTCCTTCAGTTTGAAGCATTTCCTCAGTCTTTCCTTGACTGCTATGTTTTTGACTTTTCTTAAGATTATAGGTCATGTATTTTGTTATCTGTCCCTCAGTTTGGCTTGGTACTGATTGATTGGACCCAGGTTATAGATTTCGAGACTGAATACCAACGAAGTGATGATTTTCTTTCCTTATTGCATTGTATCTGGTGGCATATTTTATGAATTTGCCACATTACCGGTAAGGTTTACATTGATCATTTAGTTAAAGCAGAGTCAGAAGACTGAGTACGTTCATGTATATTGAAAAAGTTAGACAATATTTTGAGGATAAAGAAAGCCAGGTTTCTTACTATCAGAGAAACAAAGTAAAAATATGGAAAACAGAAAAGCTAGAAAGAACACTTATGTGTTGAATTGGATATAGAGGTATTGCTATGAACTCTTAATTTTTAGTGAGATAATAACAAATAAAAATACATGTAGATATGTGTGTACATATGTATATGTGAATGTATTTATGTACATATATAAATATATTTTTATTTCTATCCACTGGGAGGTCCTGAGAGTAGTGACACCTTAAGAAGTGAGCAAAACTTGGTTTCTAAATACTATTGCCCTCTAAAAGGAACCAAGGCTTCTTGCAGAAATGGCTGATTCCAAGGCTGGGGTAGGGAAGGAATAAATGAGCCTGAAATATCTTGCTCAGCCAGAAAGCATGGGAATTTTCCAAACACGATGAGGATATTTCAAAAGGACACAGAAGGAATCTAAAAAGCTCCTACTGGCCCAATCTGGGAAATTTTGAACATCAAAATAAACAATTACAGATAGAGATTACACCTATTGAATAAAGCAAGAATCTTTGAGTCCACATTGGTAAAATTTAATAAGTGAACAACGATGAAAAGGAAAAGGTCTTTCTCACAGTAGACTGTCAACTAACAGATGTGGAAGATATGGTAGGATTAGAAAGTCACCATTTGGTGCCTATGACAATAATAATTCAGGCAAGAAACATAAACAGATGCTAAGACCAATGGGAGCAAGTAGAATGAGGAATGGATTTTACATAGTCTCAAACTACCATCCACAAAATACTTAATTATAAAGGGAAGTAGTTTCTTTAAATTAGAGAAAGTTGGCTCTTGTCCTCAGAATATTTTTTTTTGCTCAACTGGCATATGAATGAGTCCAATCTCTTGACCCAACCAAGCCACTACCCATTTATATGCTCTTCTCCCAATGGCTTGGGTGCCCACTGGAGCCTTTTTCTACCTCACTTCAAGGGGCCCACATCTGGCAAGGGCCTTCCTGTTGTGTCTTTCCATGGTGGAAAGCAGAAGGGCAAGAAAGCGCATGTGCTCCAAAGAAGAGGACCAGACTCACCCTTTTATCAGATATCCACTCCTGCAATAATATTAATTAATCCTAATAGCCTCCTAAAAATCGAAAGCAGAAGGGCAAGAAAGCGCATGTGCTCCAAAGAAGAGGACCAGACTCATCCTTTTATCAGATATCCACTCCTGCAATAATATTAATTAATCCTAATAGCCTCCTAAAAATCCCACCTCTCGACACTGTTGTATTGGTGATAAAGTTTCCAACACATCAACTTTGGGGACACATTCAAACCATAGCAAACACTTTTCATACTTAAAGGCTATGTTCTACCCATATTATTTGAAAATATCAGTTATCTGTGGATCAGCAAAGACATCTTTTCTAAGAGAAACCTTACTTGAAGTTTAGTACTTAATTTTGTAACTTAAAACACAATCCTATTTGTAGCAATGTTTCAGTTTAGTTGCTTTACAAGCATTTTGATTCATAATACATAGAAAGTTTGAATCATTCTTAAAATCATTAAAATACATAGAATTTAAATTACTTTAAATCTTGATCCTGTAGAGCCAAATGTTCTCCTTGCCAGTTCTCCCACATTTTAAAAAATGTTTTAAAAAGGATGAAATTTATTTTTGTGTCTTTATCATATGGTTAAATAAACTGTAGTACATTTATACACTAGAATATTATTGACTGGTAAGAAATAAGTTATTGAGTCACAGAAAGACATGAAATACCTAAAAAACATATTACTAAGTACACAAAGCCAGTATGAAAGGTTATATATTGTGATTCCAATTGTCTGAATTTCTGGAAAGGAGAAAACTATTCAAGCAGTAAACTGATCAGGAGGTTACAGGAATTTGGGGAAAATGGGAAGGGCTGATAGGTAAAGCACAGGGGACTTTTATGAGAATAAAATTATTCTGTATGATCTGAACTGGTGGATACAAGGCATTATGCATTTGTCAAAATTCACAGAAATGTACAGAAACTTAATGTAGTAAATTATA
The DNA here is from genome assembly GCF_000696425.1 of Galeopterus variegatus. Taxonomy (NCBI): domain Eukaryota; kingdom Metazoa; phylum Chordata; class Mammalia; order Dermoptera; family Cynocephalidae; genus Galeopterus; species Galeopterus variegatus. The sequence continues at coordinate 13,567 of NW_007744636.1, forward strand.
AAAAATCAAACATTTAGGAGGCTTGGAGATCAAAGTATAGGATGCAGAATGTGTCAAAAGAATCTGTGTTACAAATGTATAAAATATTCTCACTGAAAGGGATTGGGAGAAAGATGTTAACCTAAGTGTTTATGGAAATAGGTGAAGTCTAAAAGTCTAAAGCCAAAAGAGACTGAACTTCAGCACTATACTCTGATAGATAAAGTTGTTTCCCTTAGAAATATGGGTTAAAAATTCTGATACAAGTATACTGGAATGAAAAAATTAAGTGAATGAATGGCAGATGGTGCAAGCCAGGTTTCTTTCTGTTGGAGTGTGATTTTACTTGTAAGCAAGAGGAGGAAGCTAGAATAACTGTGATAATGGACTGGAGCTAGAGACATCAGCATGAACTCGCGCTTAGCTTACTATAGATATAAATGGTTACATATTGGAGCATGTATACATATGTGTATATACACAGGTTAACATAGAAACATATTTTTTCGCTCCATTAGCTGAGAGGGAAGTTTGGAAATATACAAGATGAGCCTGGAGTATCTTGCCTTTACCTTCCTCTTCTTTCCCTTTCTCCCCTTAATTGTTTAAATTTTTGAACAAATAAAACATTTGTTACATAATGAGAAAAGAACAAGGTTATTTCAAGTTATATGCTTTAGGTTTCACGTTGAGATTTCAAACTTAACACTTTCTTGTTTGGGTCTCTAAAGCTTTTGGATCCACCTTCAACAGGCAGTCAAGAACCATAACGTTGTAAGTTTTCATTGGAGAATAAAATGTGAAATTACTGGTACTACAACCGTGATCATGAGTCTAGATGAGATACGTGACATCTACATAAGACTGTATGAGAGAGAAATATACCTCCAATGTTCTGATTAAGGATGACAACTATATGACACTTGTGTGACTATTTTCCCTGTCCTATAATTGTGGCAGGCATGATTATTGAGTACATCTCTTTTTCTAGGCTGAGAGAATGGTCAGAGTTGGCCCTGGAGATGAAACCTCATTACCATCTCTAGGTATTCTGAATTATTTCCTTGGGTCAAACTAGACCATCAGAAAGCCGTATAAATAGGGGCCGGCCCGGTGGCGCACTGCTACAGTGCGCCGCTTGGGAGTGTGGCGACGCTCCCGCCGAGGGTTCGGATCCCACATACAGACCAGCCGCTCACTGGCTGAGCGAGGGGCAGGCGCAACACCGAGGGTTGTGAGTGAGGGGCGGGCGCAACACCGAGGGTTGCGATTCCGTTGCCGGTCCCGGTCTGGTACAGGCGCGACACTGCATCCTAGCATCTTGTAGAATCACATGCACTAATTTCTTTTCATATTATGAACCCTAAGCTTTTATTTTTTATCATATTTTAATGTAAGATTTATTTGGTATTATTGAGTTTGTATTAAAGAATTGTTGAAAATATTTTCTACTTAGTGGCACTGTATGTAAACTAATGTGTAACAAATACTGATTATTATTTATTATTATTATATCTCTTAGATACACTGCTAGAAGAATTTCCATGAGGCTAAGTTCTTACTTTATTTTATTTATTTATTTATTTTTCTTCTTCCCCCCCACCCCCCCGGTTTGTGTGTGTGTGTGTGAATTTATTTATTTTTAGCTCCCACCAATAAGTGAGAATATGTGGTATTTCTCTTTCTGTGCCTGACTTGTTTCACTTAATATAATTCTCTCAAGGTCCATCCATGTTGTTGCAAATGGCAGTATTTCATTCGTTTTTATAGCTGAGTAGTATTCCATTGTGTAGATATACCACATTTTCCGTATCCACTCATCCGATGATGGACATTTGGGCTGATTCCAGCTCTTGGCTATTGTGAAGAGTGCTGCAATGAACATTGGGAAACAAGTATACCTTCGACTTGATGATTTCCATTCCTTTGGATATATTCCCAGCAGTGAAATAGCTGGGTCATATGGTAGATCAATCTGCAACTGTTTGAGGAACCTCCAAACCATTTTCCATAGGGGTTGCACCATTATGCATTCCCACCAACAATGTAAGAGAGTTCCTTTTTCTCCGCAACCACACCAGCATTTATCTTTCAGCATCTTTTGGATTTTGGCCATCCTAACTGGGGTGAGATGGTATCTCAGTGTGGTTTTGATTTGCATTTCCCGGATGCTGAGTGATGTTGAGCATTTTTTCATATGACTGTTGGCCATTTGCATATCTTCTTTAGAGAAATGCCTACTTAGCTCTTTTGCCCATTTTTTAATTGGGTTGCTTGTTTTTTTCTTGTAAAGTTGTTTGAGTTCTTTATATATTCTGGATATTAGTCCTTTGTCAGACATGTATTTTGCAAATATTTTCTCCCACTCTGTTGGCTGTCTTTTAGCTCTGTTAATTGTTTCTTTTGCTGTGCAGAAACTTTTCAGTTTGATATAGTCCCATTTGTTTATTTTTCCTTTGGTTGCCCATGCTTTTGGGGTCATATTCATGAAGTCTGTGCCCAGCCCTATTTGCTGAAGGGTTTCTCCTATATTTTCTTTAATAAGTTTTATTGTTTCAGGGTGTATATTTAAATCCTTAATCCATTTTGAGTTGATTTTAGTAAATGGTGAGAGATGTGGGTCTAGTTTCAATCTCCTGCAAATGGATAACCAGTTATCCCAGCACCCTTTGCTGAAGAGGGAGTCCCGACCCCAGTGAATAGACTTAATGCCTTTGTCGAAGATCAAATGGCAGTAAGTGCGTGGGTTGATTTCAGGGTGCTCTATTCTATTCCATTGATCAGAGTCTCTGTTATTATACCAATACCATGCTGTTTTGGTTATTATAGCTTTGTAGTATAGTTTAAAGTCAGGTAGAGTAATACCTCCAGCTTTATTTTTTTTGCTCAGCGTTGCTTTGGCTATTCGTGGTCTTTTGTTATTCCAGATAAATGACTGTATAGTTCTTTCCATGTCAGAGAAAAATGTCATAGGAATTTTAATGGGGATTGCATTAAATTTGTAGATAACTTTGGGTAGTATAGTCATTTTCACTATATTGATTCTTCCAATCCAGGAGCATGGGATGTCTTTCCATCTTCTTGTATCCTCTCTAATTTCTCTCAGGAGTGGTTTATACTTCTCATTATAGAGATTTTTCACATCCTTAGTTAGTTCAATTCCTAAGTATTTTATTTTTTTGGTGGCTATTGTGAATGGGCAGGCTTTCTTGATTTCTCTTTCTGCTTGTTCACTATTGGTGAAAAGAAATGCTACTGATTTTTGTGTGTTGATTTTGTATCCTGCTACTGTGCTGAACTCTTTTATCACCTCTAAGAGTTTTTTAATAGATGATTTGGGCTGTTCAATATATAGGATCATGTCATCTGCAAACAGGGACAGTTATATGAGAGTTCCCTTTTCTCCACATCCTTGCCAGCATTTATCATTCAGAGTCTTTTGGATTTTAGCCATCCTAACTGGGGTGAGATGGTATCTCAGTGTAGTTTTGATTTGCATTTCCTGGATGCTGAGTGATATTGAGCATTTTTTCATATGTCTGTTGGCCATTTGTATATCTTCCTTAGAAAAATGCCTGCTTAGCTCTTTTGCCCATTTTTTAATTGGGTTCCTTGTTTTTTTATTGTAAAGTTGTTTGAGTTCCTTGTATATTATGGATATTAATCTTTTGTCAGATGTATATTTTGCAAATATTTTCTCCCACTCTGTTGGTTG
>NW_007744637.1:0-7127 GCF_000696425.1 Galeopterus variegatus
AAAAGTGATTGAGTACGATGTTGATGCTACCCAGGAAAATGAGGATGATAAAAAAAACGTATTCGTAATAGTATGATTATAAATTTGACTGAACATCCTGAGGTTCTTGAGATATTCCATCTCTCTTTTTTAGGATGCCATTGTTTAAAGGCCTGTTATATGCCTGGAGCTATGTCAGAAGTCTCCCAAAGATGATCTTCAACCCTCAAAATCCCATAATATACTCATAGATATCATTATTCTCTTAGCTACTAACTTGTGGATAGAAGAAAGATTGTCATTATTTGGGACACTGTATATCTTTTGTCTTCCTGGGAACCACTGTTTATTTTTCACCAGACCCACCATATAAAGTTTGCAGGTCTAACTCCCTTTGGAAAGTACTCTAGAATTTTAAGGCCTGTCTCATTTAGCACAAATAAGAAATATAACTTTACATTCCCTTATTTTGTTCACTATGTGGCTCTATAAAGCATAAGCAACTACAGCTTATGCCTGCAGGTTTCATTCAGAGCCTAACCCCTCAGTAACCACAAACACAGCTCAAGGCCTAGCACAAAGTCATTCTTGGTGAGTATCTGAGTAATCCATCATGGGAATACTGAAGTTTCCCTTAAGATGATGCTCTTTCCTGTAAGAATTATGATTCTTATTTTTAAGCACGTTTTTCTTTTAAATGGGCTTATTGAAGACATAAATGTTTTCATTTTTTTAAAGCATTTTATAGCTTTAAGAAGTCACCTAAATAACACACTAGATTACATCCTTAGAAATCTTCCTTGAGCATTTTAATATATTTTGAAATTTTTCATCCAACTCACCTTTATAATAATATTTCTGTCAAGGGAGATTTCTTGGCTGTAAAACTGATTTTTTCATATTTATTTTATAACTTGTTTGGATTAAGACACTGTTAAACCCTTTACTGAAATTCCATAATGGATTGAAAAGAAAATTTCTCCAAGTGCCTCACAAAACTAGAGAATTCTGAAAGCTGAGAGAATCAGGATCCATAAAATCTAATTGATAAGGATAAAACTGATATTCTACGAGTAAAGATTGTCAATCTTATCTGTAGCACCTATAAAATTTATTTTTATCTGCAAAAAGTTTCAGTCTGTTCTCAGGAAAATTTATTATATCATTGTTATTTTACAATTTAAATATATTTCCCTGAGTTCTTATTAACATAATCTAGAATTAATCAAAAGTATGTACTAAGAGTGAGGGAAATAATAGTAAGATGGCTCGATTTTTTCTCAATAACTGTAGCCTATTTGAGGTGAATAAACAGAGAGATGGTGACCACCAATGACAACTGGCCATATGAAAGTCTCAAGATAACAAGTACCTCATTCTGCTTAAAGCTAACAAAAATAAGTAAGCTGGCCAAAAGCCAAATAATAACTATATGATGAACGTGTCTTGCTTTTGGTCTAATCACTAAAAGCTGTTAAATATTTAAGTAAAGAATGTGTATATATTTAAATGGAGATCAAATTTAGAGATGCATACCCCAAATATTTTGATTAAGTGTTAAAAGATTTGATTTATTAGAATATGATAATATAATTTAGTAGAATTTTACATTTTGGCCTACTTAATTTACACAATTTGGCTTTGACAAAGAAAAAAAACAAATAGAACTCTGAAAAGTCAGACTCTGAAATGGTCAAATAAAAGAAAATTGTGAGGACTTCCATAATGATAGCCAACAAGAGGTGCCCAGGGTGAGTTCCTCCTCCGGAAGATCAAAATGGGCCCACTGCCACTGCTACTACAGTCGCTGGAGCCACTATCTGGTCCCAGAACTATCATGCATTGCAGAGCAGCTCCCCACAGAGCAGCAGTCCTGTGGGTGGCCCATCGCTGCAGCAGCACACTCCACAGACTCAAGGGAGGGGCTGCAACCACTGCCGCCAAAGCCACCTCATGGAGTTAACCCTGCTGCTGCCAAGGACGCTGCAGACACAAAGGAGGCAGTTGCAACAACTGCTGCTGCTGTTGTCCCTACTTGGCAACCCTGCTACTGCCAAGGACACTGCAGATGCAAGGGAGGCAGTTGCAGCGCTGGTGCCACTGCTTATCTCAAGAGATAACGTCACTGTCACCAAGGACAGTGCAGATGCTACAGAGGCTGTTGCAGCCTCTGGTGTCACTGCTGCTCCCATGAGGTAATGCTACTATCACTGTGGACACCACAGACATGAGGGAGGCAGTTGCAGCCACCAGCACTGCTACTGCCCAGATGAGGTAACCCTGCTGCCACCAAGGACACTGCAAACACGAGAGGAGCAGGATACAAAATCAACACTTAAAAATCAGTAGCAATTTTATACTCCAATAATGGAACTAGCAGAAAAAGAAATCAAGAAAGCTAGTCCATTTATAATAGTCACACACACACACACACACACACACAAAAGAAATACCTAGGAATAAATGTAACCAAGGAGGTTAAAAATCTCTACAACAAGAACTATAAATCACTGTGGAGAGAAATTAAATAGAATGCAAAAAGATGGAAAGAAATTCCATGCTCTGGGATTGAAAAAATTAACATTGTGAAAATGTCCATACTACCCAAAGCAATCTACAGATTCAATGGAATTCCCATCAAAATATCAAGGCCATTCCTCCAAGAAATAGAAAAAACCTAATACTCATATGGAACAAAAGACCACAAACAGCCAAAGCAATCGTAAGCAAAAGAAATAAAAATGGAGGCAAAACACTACCTGACTCTAAATTATACTATAAAGCTTTAAGAACCAAAACAGCATGGTACTAGCATAAAAACAGACACTCAGACCAGTGGAACAGAATAGAGAAATCAGCCCACATACTTACAGCCAACTGATCTTTGACAAAGCTATACTGATCTTCAACAAAGGCTGCCTTTTCAATAAATAGTGCTTGGAAAACTGGACATTCATATGTAGAAGAATTAAACTAGATCCATACATCTCACCATATACCAAAATCAACTCTAAATGGATGAAAGACTTAAATATAAGACCTGAAACTATAAAACTTCTAAAAGAAAACATAGAGTAACACTTCAGGTAGTAGGACTGAGCAAAGACTTTATGAATATGACCCCAAAAGCACAGGCAAAAAAGGAAAAATAAACAAATAGAATCATATCAAACTAAAGAGCTTCTGCAAAGCAAAAGAAACAACAGAGCAAAAAGACATCCTACATAATGGGAGAAAAGATTTGCAAACTATGCATCCAACAAAGGATTAATATCCAGAATATACAAAGAATTCAAACAACTTAACAGTAAAAAAACAAATAACCCAATTAAAAAATGGACAAAGAAGCTGAATAGGCATTTCTCAAAGAAAGATGTACAAATGGCCAACAGATACATGAAAAAATGCTCAATATCACAGCATCAGGGCAACAGATAAAAACCACATTGAGGTATCATCTCACCGCAGATAGACTGGCTCTTATCAAAAGAGGGAGAATAACAAATGCTGGCCAGGATGAGGAGAAAAGGGAAACTTCCCACACTATGGTGGGACTGTAAATTGGTACAGCCATTATGGAAAATGGTATGGAGGTTCCTCAAACAACTACAGATAGAACTGCCATACAATCCAGCAATTCTACTGCTGGGTATATGCCCAAAAGAATGGAAATCATCATGTTGAAGGTATACCTCCACTCCCATGTTTATCGCAGCTCTATTTACAATAGCCAAGAATTGGAACCAACCTAAATGTCCATTGCCTGATGACTGGATAAGGAAAATGTGATATATTTATGCAATGGAATACTCCATAAAAAAGAATGAAGTACTGCCATTCACAGCAACACGGATGAACTTAGAGAAAATTATTTTGAGTGAAATAAGCCAAGCACCAAAAGAAAAATACTGCATATCCTCACTCATAAGTGAAAGCTAAAAAATAAGTAAATATATTTTAAGAAGAAAGAAAGATACAACAATTACAGTAACACATTGAACTTTCAAAAGGAGAGAACAGAACTGAAGTTACCAAAGATGGGAAAGGGGGAGAGGAAAGGAGAGGTATAAAGGAGGAATTAGTAAAGGGCCATGAAAAATGGTTACATTGTATAATGATGAATATACTAATTATTCTGATTTGAGCATCACATATCGCATACAGGTATTAATACTCAACTCTGTACCCCACAGATATGTACTATCAACTGTGCTACAGTAAAATAAAGAAAAGAGAATTGTTAATTTTAGTAATTCATTATCTTGCTAATGTTAACATACCATAAGAACACTACAATAAGAAAAATATTTTTTCCACATGCCCCCCACATGAGCAACCAGCCCAGTGGTGACCACCGAGAGGCCGCAGGAGACACCCTGGGCTCTCCCAAGCCGAAGGTCTCATCCACAACCCCCTGAGCAACCAGCTCAGCAAAGACCAGTGAGCCTCAGCAAGAAGGGCCCAGGTCCCTGAGCTGGAGTGGTGGGGGGAGAGGGCTATTGCCACACCCCTTTGACCTCTGCACCCAGCCCAGCAATAACCAAGCCATCGCTGGAAGCCCATCAGTCTACTCATGGGAATGTGGGTGTGCCACTGGGCTCAACCCTGCCCCTCCTCCTTCCTCCTTCTTCCATCACATTTCCTCCCCCTCTCCCCTCTCCCTCTCCCTCCCAACTGCTCTACAATGACATCTTAGAATGTAAAAAGTAATATTAATAAAAATTTTTTGAAACAGTACTGTGAAAAAAGAAAAATGTTTTAATTTTTAGATTAAAAAGGAAAGGCACAAGTTAAATATTTCCCTTTCTATCAAAGTGCCACGAACTTGAAAGGATTTTCAAAGTGGAACCAGGTGTAGTCAGCTGTTGGAGTATTATTTAAATTGTTTGGCACATTATAATTTTGTGATCCATAACTGAAACTTGACATTACTATAAGCATTGGAAGATCATAAATCACTTTAGACAGCATGCTGTGGTCTTCGTTCTTTCACTCTAGAAGTGCTTTTTAATGGTGATATTATTATGTATTAGTAAAATAAAAATAATACAAAATTTAAATAAGACAAAAATTTAACTTTCTTCCCATATGTTCAATGCATTATATATATTTCCATATTGTTTATAAAGCAATTAAATATTTTTTTTTGCTTTGGTATATTTAGATATTTTATTAAAGGATGGATATGTTTGAATGATGATTTAAAATGAACTTTATACCTATTTATGTTTTATAGGTGATTTAATTGGTGCATACTTAAAATTACAAAGAAATAAAAACTTCAGTTAAAACAGAATCTTTCGTATTAAATTTGTTTTTGTAAGTAAGAAAGGATGATTTCATGCAAATATAAAAAATTTCACTTTTTAAAGTGTTTTTTCCCCAGCGGTCCTAATTTTTTTCATGAAGACAATAAGATAACTTTAGTTAGATGCATTATCTTATAGTGACACTATGAACTGACTCCTTCCCCATACTAATGTTCTCACTCCAAGTACAATCTTTCAAAAATTAGCAGTCATGCTGAGTGCTTAAGATTGCATCACAATGGCTTCAAAACAATTGGTATTGGCTTTCTGTTTCAGTAACAAGTATGAATTAAACTCATTAATTTCATCAAAAGTAGATATTTTAACATGACCCAAAAACTATTTAATTGTTAAAGAGATTTAATTAAGCAATTGGCTTTAGATTAACCCAGAGTGTCTCTGAAAACTTTACTCATGACATATACATTATATCACATTCTCAAAGGGGTAATGCAAATCACTTTAACTTTATTTATTTATTTATTAGTCAATGTGCACCTGTTTGAATTTTTCCCCCCTCTGGTCCCAACAGATTTACTGCTGATGTCCATTCAATTCTTTCATATCTTTTTAATTCTTAGTTTCACTTTAGTCAAATAAACACTAAGCTGAGAATAAAACTCAGGAATATAGATAGCTATTTTTAACATTGAACTATGCTTTCCTAGTGCTCAGTGTCACTAACAATACATACCACGACCTGATTATTTTGCTATTTTCTAAAGAATCCCTTCCTATTATGTAGTTTTCAAGATCTGAACACATTTCATGCATTGAAGGCATCCAAACAGTCCCTAGTAGGAAAATATATAGCACACAATCCTTTAATAATGCATATAATAACAGCTGGGATTTATAACAACAAATGAATGGAAAGATGAAGGAAATATACAAATCATAAGCTACAAGAAGCATAAATCTTTATGAAGTCTTATTATAACTCAGACAGAATGTCTTTCTGAAACCTGCAGATCATGCCAGACATTATACTCAGTTTTAAATCTCAGGTGCTTTGAAGTTATCCTTGAAGTCCTCTTAGCGTTGGAGTTTTGGTCACTCCTCAGATCACAGCAATTTATGCATTAGCTCTATGTTGTCCTGTTATTTCCCTATATCAGTCTTTGTTCCTTCTCTTCAATACAAAAGTATATAATTTTGTTCTCTGTGATAAATAGCCTGAAAACTTTAAACAGTTGTACATAAAAATGTTAAGTTTATAAAAGATAATAAACTGGACTTGATAAGTTGAAAAAAAAATAACCTTTTCTTTTTCAAACTACTGTCTGCTTGGTTTTTGTTGCCTGCACGTGAGATTTTGGCTGGAACGTATAGCCTTCCTGGTCCTCTCATATTTATTTACTTATTCTTTCATTCAAAAACTGGTTTAAATATCTACCAAGTCCCAAGCAGTATTCTAGGTACTTAGATAAGTCAATGAACAGAATTGAAGATTCCTAAGGATCTTATATTCTAGCTGGGGAAAAACATTAAAATTGAGTAGTTGTATGGGAAAAAAATTGAAAATAATCAAGGATGGTAAAGGAGGTCAGAAGGTCCAAATTGGAGATGGCAGGCAGTAGGGAAGGGGGCAAGGGCAGGATTTAGTACTAATTATGGTAATCACGGTAAGCCTCATCGAAATAGTGTCATCTAGACAAGGAGATGAGTTTACCCAAATTGATAATCTGATAAACCTTAAAAAAGGATGTGTCTGGCATGTTCACACAACATCAAGGAAGCCTCTATGCTTAAGCTGACTGAGTGTGTGTAAAATGGTAAAAGGAGTGGTAGGGGAACATACGAGGCTACGGTGGCCATTTTCTGGAGTTGGGCTTCTAA
>NW_007744637.1:7720-12000 GCF_000696425.1 Galeopterus variegatus
GAAGGAAGGAAGGAAGGAAGGAAGGAAGGAAGGAAGGAAGGAAAGGCCACAATAATACATTAAACTTTCAGAAAGAGAAAACACCTAAGGATTACTAGAGGTTGGGATGGGGGCAGGGAAAGGGGTTGGGGAGTGATAGGTCTGATAGGTTGGGTAAAGGGCATAAAGAAAAATCATGATTTGTAATAATGAATATGCTAATAAAAATAAATAAATAAAATGTGAAGTTTTACCAGCAAAAACAAAGCTAATTATTTGAAAAAAGCAAAAAAGTTTTCAAACCATGACTTCTGTCATAAAATAAATTTAACTTTTAGTAAAATAATGACTATTTCTTTACGAAAGTCATGAATACAAAAAAGTAGTAGTCACATTTTAATAAGAAGAATCAATATTATTTGTTAAATATATGGTATAATCAGGCACTGTCCAAAATGCTTGGTGTGTGCAATCAATTGTTAAACAATCTTTGGTTTAGACACATTTATTATGTCCCTTTTATAGATAAGCCACAAATTTGCCCAAGTCAAACCTGTAGTAGGTATAGTGACTACTGCCCCCTTGGAAAGCCACTGTGATATTTGTAGCTCCAGAACTTGATTATCTTTCCTGAACTTGAAATTTAATGTTTATATCATGCTTAGAAATTCACTTAGCCATTAAAATATTAATTCCTTTATCTGTATAAAAAGGAAAATATTATCTTTATTTCTAAGTGCATTATAGTTGAAAAATGTATAGTGAAAAATGTAAAACTATAATAGTAAAAAAAAAATCCAAACACTGCTGAAGTGTTTAAAGTAAAATTTTAAATTCTCTACACTGGAAAACATTGCTTAGGATTTGCCAAAGAAATGGAACCATAAGGATGTGTAAATATAGGTAGATTTATCTCATGGAATTGGATATTTCAGAGGCAGAGTTTTTTCCTTTTTGAGGGATGTCAGTCTGTTGTCCTAAAGCCACCAACTGATTAGAAGAGACCCAATCAGCTATTTTGGAGGGTAATCTGAATTACTCAAAGTCTACTGATTTAAATAACTACATCTTAAAAATACCTTCACAACAACATCAAAAATGGTATTCGACCGAACAGCTGATCACCATAGTTATATTAGCTCATTTCTGTTGCTTATAACATTAATACCTAGAACTGGGTGATATGTTAAAAAAAAAAAAAAAAAAGGAATTTATAGCTTACAATTTCAGAGATGGGAAGTCCAGAGTCCAGGGAACATATCTAGTGAAGGTCTCTTCCTCGTGGTGACTTTACAGCAATTCAGGGGTCTCAAATGGCAGAAAATGGCAGAGCAGAGAGAGATGAACCTCTTATGGACTCTCCCTTTAAAGCCCTCAGAACCACGCTCCCGACCACCATTTTTAATTCATTCACTAGGCATGGTCCTCAGAATTTAATTACCTTTTCATGACCCCATCTTTCAATTTCCATAATAGGATTTCCCACCCTCTTAACAGTTACAGTGGGAATTAAGCTTTCGATATATGAACTTTGGGAGACACAAATCAATCAATCCACAGCAATAGCCTAGACAAGTCAATACATAAAATTAACCATCTAAGTCTCACCTTTTTCAATGTGGCAACAATATACATCTCCTTAAAACATACTTAAATTCAAAATAAAGACATATACACACCAAAAAATAAAAAACCCAAGAAAAAAATACTCATGACAATTATAGTCCTCATTTTCGTAACTGGTCATGGAGTTGGAGCTGGTATTTACAACTACCTTTTTCCACTTTCCATTCTGTACAACCTTTGGCCTCAGCAGGTACCTCAGCTGGTTGCAGTTCTTTACCTTTTAGGGAGACCCAAACTTTCTTTCCATAAGTGTTTGAGTCATTATTCATCCTGCCTAAATTGAGTTCTACTTTTCTGTCAACCTTAATCACCAGACATCGTAGTAGTAAGGGACACCCTAAGGGTTCTCCTGTATTCCTGATGTGCTCTTTCTCACCTCCATTGAGAGTAGTAGTCCAATTTCCTTTTGGTAATCAATATCAATTACCCAGCCAGTACAGTAAATATCTCCTTTGCATGTTGGTTCATAGGCATGAGAAGCCCAAGGTGGCTGGGTAGCAGTTTTAACTTCTAGTTCAATGGAATCATTGTTGTGTTCCCCAGTGAAAACATTCCTCACATTGGAATTAAAACATAAAATAGCAAAGCATATGTCATGGGGATTGGAAGCAACAATTTTGCTAGTGAGCCACTAGGGGTAATAGTGAATGGTACCACTTTCATATCCACCTCTCGATTCCTGGATCTATGGATCCTGGCTATGAGAGAAACACTGTCATATATTGGATGCTGATTTAGAATGTGTACAACCTCCTGGAGAACCCTACAGCATCATGGCAAGGTATTGCCACTTAGCTGGCATTGTGTCCAAGTTTTCAAAAGGCTATGCATGCTCTATCAAGCTATTTGCTTCAAGATAGTGGAAAACACAGTTACAACAGTGAACTTCATTACAATGGATCCACAGAAGCACTGTAGTTTTGTGAATTCCTTGATCAGAAGCAATGCTGTGCAGAATAGCATGGTAGTGGACAAGGCATTCTGAAAATCCATAGGTGGTAGTTTTTGGCAGAAGCATTGTCAAAAAGGAAAGCAAATAGATTAAGTGTCTGTTCCAGTAAGGATAAAATGCTGGCCTTTCCATGAGGAAAGCAGTCCAAGGTAATCACCCTGCCACCATGTGGCTAGCTGTGCATTCCAGGTACAGTCACTGCTGTGGATTGATTTGTGTCCCTGAAAGTCCATATATTAGAAACTTAACCTCCACAGTGACAGTGTTAAGAGGGTGGGAAATTCTATTATGGTAATTGAAATGTGGGTCCTTGAAGAGGTGATTGGATTGTGAGGACTGTGCAGTAGTGAATGGATTTATCCATGTGATGGCTTACTGGTGATCGTAGGCATGGTCAGAGGGTTTTAAAAGGAGAAGTGAGGAGTTAGCTCTCTCTTTCTGCTCCACTATTCTCACCATGTGATACCCTGGATTGCTGTGGAGTCACCTCACCAGATGTGTTCCCTGGAGTTTGGACTTCCCAGCCTACAAAATTGCAAGCAATAAATATTGTTTCTTTATAAATTACCCAGTTTCAGGTATTTCTGTTATAAGCAACAGTGATGGACTAATACAGTCAATATATCAGAAACTATAAAACTCCTAGAAGAAAACATAGATGAAACACTTCAGGATATAAGACTGAGCAAAGTCTTTATGGATAAGACCCCAAAAGCACAGGCAACAAAAGAAAATATAAACAGATGGGATTGTATCAACTAAAAAGCTTCTGAACAGCAAAAGAAACAATCAACAGTACACAAAGACAACCTACAAAATGGGAGAAAATATTTGCAAACTATACATCCAGCAAGGGATTAATATTCAGAATATACAAGGAACTTAAACAATGTAACAATAAAAAAATTAAAAAATAAGTAATCTGATTTTAAAAATGGGCAAAGAAGCTGAACAGACATTTCTCAAAGGAAGCCATATAGGGCTGGCCTCATGGCTCACTCGGGAGAGTGCAGCACCGGAGCACCGAGGCCGCAGGTTCAGATCCTATATAGGGATGGCTGGTGCGTTCGCTGGCTGAGCATGGTGCAGATCACACCATGCCAAGGGTTGCAATCCCCTTACCGGTCAAAAGGAAGCCATATAAATGGTGAACAGGTACATGAAAAAATGCTCAGCATCACACTGAGATATCATCTCACCCTATCATCTCACCCCGGTTAGACTGGCTATTTTCAAAAAAAAAAAAAAAAAAAAGCAGAGAAAAAGAAAGGCGGGTGAGGACACAGAGAAAGGGAAACACTTCTACACCATTGATGGGACTATAAATTTGTACAGCCACTATGGAAAAAAATATGATGTTTCTCAAACAAGTACAGATAGAACTACCATGTGATCCAGCACGCCCACTCCTCTATATATACACAACAAAGGAATGGAAATTATCATACCAAAGGGACACCTGCATTCCCATATACATTGCAGCTCTATTCACAATAGCCAAGATACAGAACAACCTAAATGTCCATCGACAAAGGACTGGATAAGGAAAATGTGGTACATGTACACAACAGAATACTATTCAGCCATATAAAAAAGTATGAAATTCTGTCATTTGTAGCAGCATGGAAGAACTTGGAGAAAACCATGTTAAGTTTAATTAAACCAGACACAGAGAAATACTCCATATCTTCACTCATAAGTGGTAGAAAATAAATAAGAAATA
>NW_007744637.1:15940-16215 GCF_000696425.1 Galeopterus variegatus
GCCCGAGGAGATAGGGTTTTATTCAGGACAGACATTGAACTCTTCAGGTCATTTATGAAGTGTTTGATGTGGGAATTCAAATTCTTAAGCACATTCTTTTCTTTCCCTATTTTTTCCAGCACAATTAGAAGCAATCAGCCAATTTCATTATACTTGTTAGTTTGACAAAAATGTTCTAAGATATCAAATACATGGTCACCCAAAAACTTGCCTCTTATAAGTATTTGATTAAAAATATCCAGTGGTGATATTTTGCATATCTCTATTGCCACATC
>NW_007744638.1:0-1863 GCF_000696425.1 Galeopterus variegatus
GATTAGTCCTATGTGTTTCATCTGCATGGGCTCGGGCCAATTCCCATACATGTCTTCGCTCGTCAGGAAAGAGAGTGTTAGCAATCAACATGTATATGTCATGGTGTGTGAGACTGTAAGCTTGCAGGATCCACTGAAACTCCCTAACATAGGTGGTGGAATCAGTGGTAAAGGAGCCCAGTTTCTTCTTTAATTGTGTGAGATCAGAGATGGAAAAAGGTACATGAACTCTGATTACCTCTTCTGGGCCAGCCACCTCTCGAAGCAGTGCAATAGTGGGAGGGACCGGAGGGAGTCCCTGTGATCTAGTCTGTGGATGACCAAAAGGTTTTGTGGGAGGAGAGGAAACGGGGGGCAGCTGTGGAATTGGAAGGGGAAGCTGAAATGGAAGATGGCGGAGAGGAAACTGAAGCAGAGGGGGAAGTGGGAGCAGAGGGAGGCAGGCGGTATGCAGGTGGTTTGTCCGCAGGATCGAAAGTAGTAGGGTCAAGAAGGGGTGGAGACTTACAGACCAGGAGGACTTGGGAGGGAGAGCATGAAGAACATAGATGGGGATTTTGTCTGAGGAGGAGGAAGGCCTCCACATAGGGGATCTCCTTCCACTTTTTGAGGCGCTGGCTGTAGTTAAAAAGGGTCACGAAGGAGGTCTGGGTCTAGGGATCCCTCAAAAGGCCAATGGTTTCGGTTGTCCAGGGGGTACTGGGGCCAATCTTGAGTGCAAAATCTGATCAAGAGCTTTGGCTTAACATCTGGTGTAAGGGAGAGTACAGTAAGGTTTCTGAGTAAGCATTTGAGGGGTGAGGTTTCCGGAAGGGATGAGGAGGCTCCCGTTGTGAAGTGGACAGAGATAAGGAAATCAAGAGGAAGAGAAAAAGAGAAAATGAGGAAATGAATCCCCGGGCCGGAAGTGGGTCAGCAAAATCCAGGAGGCATCCCCTGAGGAGTTTGTGAGCCACGGAGGGTCTATAGGAACCGGATTAGGAGAGTGAGGGTCGTCACCCACACTTCAAGCTCCCAGGAGGCACAGTGNGTGGAGGACCAAAAGGTTTTGAGGGAGGAGAGGAAATGGGGGGAAGCTGTGGAATTGGAAGGGGAAGCTGAAATGGAAGATGGCAGAGAGGAAACTGAGACAGAGGGAGAAGTGGGAGCAGAGGGAGGCAGGCGGTATGCAGGTAGTTTGTCTGCAGGATCAAAAGTAGTAGGGTCAAGAAGGGGTGGAGACTTACAGACCAGGAGGACTTGGGAGTGAGAGCATGAAGAACATAGATGGGGATTTTGTCTGAGGAGGAGAAAGGCCTCGACATAGGGGATCTCCTTCAACTTTTTGAGGTGCTGGCTATAGTTAAAAAGGGTCACGAAGGAGGTCTGGGTCTAGGGATCCCTCAAAAGGCCAATGGTTTTGGTTGTCTAGGGGGTACTGGGGCCAATTTTGAATGCAAAATCTGATCAAGAGCTTTGGCTTAATATCTGGTGTAAGGAAGAGTACACAGTAAGGTTTCTGAGTAAGCATTTGAGGGGTGAGGTTTCCAGAAGGGATGAGGAGGCTCCCATTGTGAAGTGGACAGAGATAAGGAAATCAAGAGGAAGAGAAAAAGAGAAAACGAGGAAATGAATCCCTGGGCTGGAAGTGGGTCAGCAAAATCCAGGAGGCGTCCCCCGAGGAGTTTGTGAGCCACGGAGGGTCTATAGGAACCAGATTAGGAGGAGAGTGAGGGTCGTCACCCACACTTCAAGCTCCCAGGAGGCACAGTGCTGGAGACCATGAGGAACCTAGTACTATGATTTTTGGAACCCGTTTTAGTATCCAGAGAGAGAGAGAGAGAGAGAGAGAGAGAGAGAGAGAGAGAGAGAGAGAGAGAGAGA
>NW_007744638.1:2863-5203 GCF_000696425.1 Galeopterus variegatus
TTAGTATCCAGAGAGAGAGAGAGAGAGAGAGAGAAGCAGAAAGGAGCCTCCACCCTGAACCCTCATGCTCAAAGGCTCCTGGAGAGAAGGGAGTGGATAGCCGGAGGGTCCGCCCCGACCGTAAAGGTCTTAATGGGGTGTAACTTTACACCTCTTAAGGGTGTTGGAGTCTAGTTGGTTGATAACTGCTCCGCTGTAGCCCAGAGGAGGGTGGCAGCCTTGTAAGGGAGACTTACCTAAGGGTGGAAGAGAAGAGCCAGCACCCGAAAAGGTGGACGAGGGCAAGCCACCTTGGTTGAGATGGAGACGGGGTCCACAGTGGACAATCCCATCCCGGGTTTTGGCACCAATGAAAGGAATAAAATTCAGCACCAGTTAAAGGGTGAGACACAAACACAAGGCAGCTCGCCAGAGAAGGTTTTTTATTCAGCGGGCACATCTGCTTTTATAGATGTGAGCTGATAGGCTTGCTGAGGACACTGGACGTGTGGGGATTGGATGGATTGTGTTGCTAAGGGGCCAGGAGCAGGGAGCCTGTGTTGATTGGCGTGCAATTCATACCGGCAGGAAGGTATTGTGGCGCCAGCGGGAAGGAGAAGGCGGAAGAGAAGGGTAACCAGCGCCATGATGGGGCATGGCCGAAAGGGTTCTCATTTTTTCTAATACTTCAGTTTCTCCAATGAGAACTCATGTCTAAGATTCGTTTGGTTAATTTAATAAGCCACTAATTTGACCAATTGTATTACTTTGTTCTCTGCTGCTTATAAAAGAATACCTGAAATTTGGTAATTTATACGGAAATGAAATTTGTTTCTTATACTTTGGAAGCTGGAAAGTCCAAGGTCCAGGAAATATATCTGGTGAGAACCTTCTTGTAGCTGACACAGGGTGTCACATGGCCAGAACGGGCTGAGAAAGAGAGCTAACCTTCTCACTCGCTCTCCTTATAGAGCTCTGAGAGCCATGTCCATTACTCTATGAATGGATCAATCCATTCACGAGAGCACAGTCCTCACAATCTAATTATCTTTTAAAGGCCTCACCTTTCTAATACCATAAGTGGATTTTGCACCCTCTTAACACTGTTGTAATGGAAATCAATTTTCCAATACATGAACATTTGGGGGATGTATTTGACCCATAGTACCAATGAAAAGGTATTTCTGATATTTGGTATGCTAAATATGTGAAGCCTGTGGTTTTGATCAAGATATAAGTAGCTGAAAGAGATATGCATATCTGAAATGCATAGCCAGTTCTGAAATGTGGCCCTTTCTGTTATAATCCTAGCTGTCCTGAAAATCTGAATTCTCTGTTAGGGTCAATGACTGTCCCTAAATGTAAAACTTAAATTAACTGATTTTATCTTACTGTTGATGCTGAAGCCTCTCTTATGGATTTCTTAATTCATGCAAGATTAGCAGCACTTACCCATTGTTTAACTCATTTACTTTATAGTCCCTACCTGGTGATTACAGTAAGGTTTTGGTTTTAGTTTGTGTTTCACCTCTGCCATACATTCCTTCTCTTTGCTTTCCTTCATGTTTGTCCAAAGATATTAGGGTAATATACTTGAGTAAGGAAAATGTCACAAGCAGAATATAGGACATGCATATACTGAGTGTATGCACCCTAAAATGGTTAAACAAATTGTTATTCTGAAATCCTAATAAGCATTTTCCCAAGGTTTTTAGAGGCCTCAAAGCAGCCTCCTTTGTGAGGCTTACCATTTGTCACCTGGTTCCAGGTGTAGTTACAAGCTGCCTTCTCATTCTGTCCAGATTCTGGTGGTCTGCAGCTGGAAAGGCCTTTCTTTCTTTCTTTCTTTTTTCTTTTGGCCTTTTTTATGAACGGCTCCACCACACCCAGCCAGTGAGCGCTGCAGGGCCATCCTTATATAGGGTCCGAACCCGCAGTGGGAGCACTGCTGCACTCCCAGCGCCGCACTCTCCCGAGTGTGCCACGGGGTCAGCCCTGGCAAGGCCTTTCTTTGCCAGAAGATCTCTGTCTAATTATTTTATTCTCAACAGATTCATTCACTTTTTTATGGTTTGTCTCCCAAGCAATTTCCAACATGAATTAAAGATGCTAGTTCAGAGAGTTCTCTGATTGTCTGGATTGTCTGATTTCATAATTCCCCACAGGCCTATGTAGCATCTCTCCCTGCAAAGAAAGAAATTTAGATTTTATTAGAGAAAGGAAATTGAGACAAGTGTAGTCATGAAATGACTCTGTGAGTGAATGTGTATCTTATGAATCTTCATTGAATATGTGAAATCCTGTATTAATATTTTATATATGTGTTATGTACACATATATATGTGATTTGCATATAAATGA
>NW_007744638.1:5512-7843 GCF_000696425.1 Galeopterus variegatus
AAAGGACATTTCTGTCTGTTACCTTCAAAGGTGTGGTGGCCACCTTATCCCTTGCCTCTGAATCTCATTTGCTCCTTTCTTTGTGCTTTTCTTAATTTTTTTCTTTACTTTCAAAGATAACTGGGAGAGGCAAGATAGAGATATGTTTTATTAAATCTCAGTTTTAGGCAATCTCTCCTTTAAATTATACAGTATTGGGGCAACCCCGTGGCTCACTCGGGAGAGTGCGGCGCTGGGAGTGCAGCAGCACTCCCGCCGTGGGTTGGGATCCTATAAAGGAATGGCCGGTGCGCTCACTGGCTGAGCACGGTGTGGGCAACACCACAGCAAGGGTTGCGATCCCCTTACCGGTCACAAAAAAAAAAAAAAAAGAACAGTATTCAGATGTAATTGTTTCTTTTTCTTATTCTTCTTTAAAATTTTGCCTTTTGGATCTTTCTCTCTTTGATCCTTTTGTTGTCTGAAAGTATTTTGCGTTATTGGCTGACAAGATAACATGACATCAGCAGCAGCTTAATTCTGATTCTATGAAAATACTTTATCACTGTCGTACAGAATTGAGAACTGTATTTGTGTAACAACGCTTTGGAATTTTGTTATATTACCCCTTGTTTTTTCTTCACTTTACCATAATACTTTTTTTTTTTTTTTGTGGACTGAGCAGGAATAAAGACTGATTTCTGATGCATGAGTGAAGAATCACAGATCTCTCCTCCACCTGATGTTCCTAAATGTGTATTAGAGTTAAGAATTTTGATTTTGATATTTTTTTGGGCCTGTTGGGTCACAGAGAGAAATATAGTCATTAGAAACTTAATTTGGACGTGTAGTAAAAGGCATAACACAGGAGAAGGGAGCTTGGGCTGTGGCACTTATCAGCTTTGTAATCTTAGGCAAATTTCCTGACTACTATAGTGAGTTTTCTCATCTGTAAAATGGTGATGAGAACAGCATCTACTGCATGGGGCTGTTATGAGAATTATATGAATTCATGCAGAGCATTAGAATGCAGAATACGGTGCCTGGCTCGGTGTTAGTGTTTACTGGTATTATTATAATAATAATAATTATTATTATTTCATGTCCTTATCTTCCTCATGAATCCCCTTTAAACCAAGTACCTAATGAATCTTTTCATGAATTCCCTGTAAAACCAACAATAACTCACAGCGTCAAAGGTTTTATTCTAGGCCCCTGGCCAAAGTTCTGCAACGGGAACCTAATGAACTGTTTTTATCCTGGTCTCTGGAGGGANTAAAATTTTGCCTTTTGGATCTTTCTCTCTTTGATCCTTTTGTTGTCTGAAAGTATTTTGCATTATTGGCTGACAAGATAACATGACATCAGCATCAGCTTTATTCTGATTCTAGGAAAATACTTTATCACTGTCGTACAGAATTGAGAACCATATTTGTGTAACAATGCTTTGGAATTTTGTTGTTTTACCCCTTGTTTTTTCTTCATTTTGACATGATACTTTTTTTTTTGGTGGATTGAGCAGGAATAAATACTGATTTCTGATGCATTAGTGAAGAATCACAGATCTCTCCTCCACCTGATGTTCTTAAATGTGTATTAGAGTTAAGAATTTTTATTTTGATTTTTTTTATTTTTTATTTTTTTGCCTATTGGGTCACAGAGAGAAATATAGTCATTAGAAACTTAATTTGGACGTGTAGTAAAAGGCATAACATAGGAGCAG
Source organism: Galeopterus variegatus (assembly GCF_000696425.1). Lineage (NCBI taxonomy): Eukaryota > Metazoa > Chordata > Mammalia > Dermoptera > Cynocephalidae > Galeopterus > Galeopterus variegatus. Next base: position 7,215 of record NW_007744638.1, read on the forward strand.
GGAGCTTGGGCTGTGGCACTTATCAGCTTTGTAATCTTAGGCAAATTTCCTGACTACTGTAGTGAGTTTTCTCATCTGTAAAATGGTGATGAGAACAGCATCTACTGCATGTGGCTGTTATGAGAATTATATGAATTCATGCAAAGCGTTAGAATACAGAATATGGTACCTGGCTGGGTGTTACTGGTATTATTATAATAATTATTATTATTATTTCATGTCCTTATCTTCTTCATGAATTCCCTTTAAACCAAGAACCTAATGAATCTTTTCATGAATTCCCTGTAAAACCAACAATAACCCACAGTGTCAAAGGTTTTATTCTAGGCCCCTGCCCAAAGTTCTGCAATGGGAACCTAATGAACTGTTTTTATCCCGGTCTCTGCAGGGATGTATTCACTCTTTTCTTCTTTCCACCAATGCACTGAATGGGGGCCCACACTTGACCCTGCATGCCCCTCTTTTTAATGTCCAGTGCTTTTGAAACACTGCTTAGTATTCACTAGGCAGGCTGTACTCCCTGAAATGAACAATAAATGAGAGATACGATGTAGGAAATGTTCCATGGATGACTGAGTTTATCATAACACTGTTAGAGAACACTTGAGCAAGGGCCAATGTAGAGTTCC
>NW_007744638.1:8690-12144 GCF_000696425.1 Galeopterus variegatus
CTTGAAGAGGATGATGGTGGTAAGTAGAAAGTAATTTAATTTAGTAGCTTTTCTCCATTTGATCTATTATGTTAACAGAAGAATTTTACACAAATTTAACAGTTTAATTGAGCAAAGAATGATTTTTGAATCGGGCAATCCCCAGAACCAGAACAGGTTCAGAGCAATTCTGGGGCTGCCACATGGTCAGGTAACATTTATGGACAGCAAAAGGAAAGGGTACAGAAAACAGAAGTGAGGTGCAGAAACAACTGCATTGGTTACAGCTGGGTGTTCCCCTTACGTGAACCTGGTTTGAACAGTTGGCTGTCTGCGATTGGCTGCGACCTGGCTACTTATTACAAGAGTAGGTTACAGTCCGTTCACACATCCGGTTAGGTTGCAGCTCACTATGTCCAAAGCAACCTTTAGGCCAGACTTAATTTAATAGTTCTAAACCCCAACAGTCAGAGAACATTCTTTTGTGATTTCATGGTGTTGTCTGAACTTTTCCTGCTGTGACTCTGTGACATTCATTTGGAAAGACACTACCATGGGGCATTCTCATTCCCAGGGAACCATATCCTCTCTCTTCTAGTCAGTCAGTTGTAAGAGTGAGAGTGTCAGTATTACAGGGAAAACCTTGCATAAAGTCTAATGTTGTTTTCTATCCATTTCAAACTTTGATAATATAATTATTAATAGTAATAAACTATTTGCAGTGTACTTAACTGATGGCTGCCCATTACTGTGTAGTGACATTGTGGCTAAAACTATATGCAACACGTGGCCCCTTTCAATTTTAATTTAAAGTAAGAGTTCTATGGCTTTTTTCTTTTTGAAGAAGAAAGACTTGCAAGTTTATCTTAGAAAGTTGAGAACTTTTTCACTGTGTTTTTTCCTTTTACTTCCAGCTCTTAAAATTGGTTACTAACTCCCCTGTCCCGCTGATTCAGATTTGTAGCACTGCCTCTTCTGACTTTCTCGTGTATTTCATTTTAATTTTTCCATGATCCCTTCTGTGAAAGAGGCTTTTCTCTACCTTCATATATTGATGATGTGACCCTTTATATGAATGTGAAGTGCTGAGGCCAAGGTGAAGTCTTGGTGCCTCTCCTCATCAGTGACTTGCCGAAGAGCCACAGATTCCTGTGAATCCTTTGCTCATATCCTGTCTCCCTGCACAGGTCTCCACAGATGGGCCGATGGTGTTTAAATTGACCTTTTGAAGTCTATAGAATGTCTCCTGGAGAAATAAGGCTGGCTGGAAAGGAAGTTAGGAAGTAATGTGCTCCAAAACTTGGTAGCATAAACGTTGATGAGAAGAAAACCTTTCCATTTACCTGTTTTCTCTTTATCTTCTCTGTCCTCATTTCCCCTTTCTTACACAATGCACCCACCTCCACACCTATGTTTATTCTCTTTCCTAGAGTCTTATGCCATTTAATTCATATCTCTATCATTTGAATTATTTATGTATTTTAATTTATCTGTTTATATATACATGTCTTTCCTGTAGACTCCAGCATTTCAAGATCCTTTGACAAATCATATACACTTAAATACCTGAATGAATGAATGAAGATCTTTTGTTGGGAAAGATTTAAATAAATAAAATATGTACTCAGCATATGAAAGCAAGATTTGAGGGAGAGTTTTGTGTGTGTGCTAAAACAGTTCTTGGACAATTTTAGGGGGTCAATACAAAGTTTTAAAGGTCATTTAATAGATTTTCACAAAATCCAGGAGATAATTAACTCGAGTTTTCAAGTTCATGTAGCACAGAAGCAGGGTTTGTAAGTGTGCATAGGGACTTGATTATTCTTGTTTCATTTATGGAAAATGAAGTCCTCTCCCTTTTTAAATGTGAATGCTGAAGAGAGCAAACAGAGGGCTGGTTTTAGAAAGGCAATCAGGGCACAGAAAACCCTACAAGAAAATATATGGACAGAGATCTAGTAGAAACACATGCTAGCCAAATGAAACATAACCCACCTTTGTTCCAAAAAAGGATTTGGGCAGCTTGTAAATGTCTAAGGCATGCAAAAGGATCACAGAGGGAAATAGATCAAAGCAAAAGGAACTTAGGATGGAACACTAAAGTGAAGTTGACATGAGTCAGCACACTGAAATGTATCTCAGAAGGACCTCAGTTTTTAAAGATAATTGAAAACTTATCCCTCAGGTTCAAAGCAAAAAGGGAAATGTGAGCAATTTTATATCACTCTCACTCTCCAGGAGATTGAAAACAACAGTCACTCAGAGAAGCACATGGTTCTGGTCTCTAATATCCAAAACAAGTGATGGTTTCTAGGAAAAGAGATTCAGTGTGGCATGATGGAAATGCAGTATCATCATTTCCATGTTTTGTTCACGTGCTTTAACGTTTGTTCAGTTGAGGTGATGCAGAAATTCTGTAAAGGTCTAAGGGAGAGTTGATAGTGTCCTATCTGTTTGAGTTTCTCACTTCATCAAGGGATAAACTGTGCTAGATTAGATCGACTATGTCTCCTGTGGATAATTCTCTATTTCCTATGCATGTACACACACACACACGCACACACACACACTCTCTGTGGGGGTACTTCAAAAAGTTCATGGAAAAATGGAATTAAAAGATCCCTTGTGTATGTATATATGTAATTGGGGGGGGGGTGCTAAAATTAGCCTGCATTTCCCCATGAAGCCTTAGTGTGGATATTTCTTTGCTGGCAATGAGGGGCAAATCCACACTATTAAATAATTAAGCAGAACATAGGGTTAGCCCTATTTAGAAAAATTTATGTGTTTAACCCCATCTTTGTTTGTCGAAAGACATGGTATTTCAGAATTAAAAATATCTACCATTTATTAGGCAGCCAACCAAAAGTCATGTTATTAAATGACATTTAATGAATGCTCTTTCAATTAAATTGACTGAATTTGAATCAAATTGATGTATATCATTAAAGAAGCTATAATTTAATAACTTTATATAAGCACATTTTTTACTTAAAATGTTATACTCTTTAGAGACCACTTAATTCATTTTTAGAAGGCATACTGTGTATATTTTCTTTTTTCTTTTTTATTTATTCCCATTCTTAGTAGAGAGGCATTTTCTGCTTATTGTCTTATTGTCCTCTCTCTGCAAGTATAAAACCATCCAAATATGTTTTGTTTTGTGAGTGATAGACTTATTTTGTGATGATAAAGAGATCTCTTCTGAAGCATATTGGGAATTGTAAGGAGTCCGGAATTTTAGATTGTGCTCAGAATTAACTTCAAAAAAAAAAAAAAAAGGAATATTTAAAGTTTGTAGGAATGTTCTTTCTCCTCCTTTGTGTCATGATTTTTTTAAAATCTAGTTTCTTAATTAAGGGTGAGTGAAGGAGATGGTAGTTTTAAATGTGCCCTTGAGAGCACTCTCACTGGGTTACTTTTTAACAATAACCGTTCCAGTTGATGAGGATTTCGTGAACACTGTCTGTCTATC
>NW_007744638.1:12929-13578 GCF_000696425.1 Galeopterus variegatus
AATTTAATAACTTTATATAAGCACATTTTTTACTTAAATTGTTATACATCTTTAGAGACCACTTAATTCATTTTTAGAAGGCATACTGTGTATATTTTAAAGGGGTTACTTAATTTATTCCCATTCTTAGTAGAGAGGCATATTCTGCTTATTGTCTTATTGTCCTCTCTCTGCAAGTATAAAACCATCCAAATGTGTTTTGTTTTGTGAGTGATAGACTTATTTTGTGATGATAAAGAGATCTCTTCTGAAGCATATTGGGAATTGTAAGGAGTCCGGAATTTTAGATTTTGCTCAAAATCAACTTCAAAAAAAAAAAAAAAAGGAATATTTAAAGTTTGTAGGAATGTTCTTTCTCCTCCTTTGTGTCATGATTTTTTTTTTTAATCTAGTTTCTTAATTAAGGGTGAGTGAAGGAGATGGTAGTTTTAAATGTACCCTTGAGAGCACTCGCACTGGGTTACTTTTTAAAGATAACCGTTCTAGTTGTTGAGGATTTAGGGAACACTGTCTGTCCATCCCAGAGCTGATTTAGGGCAACTCTTGAAGGTGTCCCTGAGCCTGGGAGGAGGAGAGTATTGGTAGCAGGTGCATTGGAGTTTGTGTGAGGGTTGGTCACCTTCATTTAGGGCACTCTGTGAATGTTAGA
>NW_007744638.1:15992-16213 GCF_000696425.1 Galeopterus variegatus
GGCCACCAGGTCAAGGACTATGGACAAAAGCAAGGAAGCACTGTAGGCATATCTAATGTAGAGAACCGTTGGTGTACCGCCAGGGGATCCTTTGGCTCTTACTGCACTATCTAAATAGAAAGAGAAACTTTTTTCCATCTTGACTTGAGTCTATTGTGTTTGGGAGGATTTGCAAGTGACAAAAAAACAGTGAAAAACAAGTGTCCCAGATTTGGATTTGC
>NW_007744639.1:0-317 GCF_000696425.1 Galeopterus variegatus
GAAAGTTCCTTATGCAATGGTATCACAAACTGAATACTAGCTTTTAGTTCATTTTGCATTTGCTCAATGAACATCAGCCAAGCATGCTTGCTTTGCAAAGTCAGGAGCATCTCAGCAAGGATCATTCTTTACTTTTTGCCTCAAAACTGAGATAATAGTACCTAGTAAGGACCTGTACTTCCTGTTAGCCAATCTTTTTGTTTATTTGTTTAATGTGATGATGTCAAACCTGCACCAACAGAAGTTATAGCAGTTGATCTCTCCATTGGATTTGCCCCTCTACTTTCTTGTTAAAGCCATAGTTTTCAAGAACACTA
>NW_007744639.1:1578-3325 GCF_000696425.1 Galeopterus variegatus
GGAGCTCACAGTCTGCTAGGGAGGTCAGTCCCACAGCCAATGATCTAACACACAGCTGTAAAGGGATAAATATGGGTGAGAATTATGGAAAAAATCTCTGATGATCAGAAGGGAGAAGAGTTTTGGCTGAGGGATGGGAAAGTTTAGAACTGAGCTATGTGGGAAGGAGAAGGGAGAAACAAAACATCCTGATGGAGGACGTGCCCTGATCACAGCCTTGGAGACAGGAAACCTCAGTGTGTTTATGGAGAGTCCCAAATAGTTTTTACTGAAATGTGTGATGTAAGAAAGGGTGCAGAAGTATCATGCCGCACACAGAAGTGGATGAACCACAGGAGGAGCCGTGTGCTGTGCATGATGGGAGTGATGTCGGAGGAAGGGTCTGGGGAGTCCTGATGGCTGGCCTCAACCCACCCCATCCTTTTACCAGGTTTTTGACTCTGCCACAGGAAAAAATTTAAGAGCAGAGTCACAGTAAAAAGTGAGAACAGGTATGTAATGAATAAGAAATGCAGATTTCACAGAGAGAGTGCAGCCTAGCTCCAGAGACTGAGCAGGGCCTGCACCAGGTTTAACACAAAACTAAGAAATACATACTTAAAGTTCAGTACAGAGTGCAGGATGGCTCAAGAGAGTGAGCAGCCACTTGCTGAAAGTAAGTTTGATACAAAAGGAAATATACGCACCTCAGCCGGAGAACTGCGTGTTGGCCCCAGGAAAGTGAGCAGCATCCCTGCCTTCTGCTGGGATTCAGGTTTTGTAATTCCACTATCTAATGCATATTCATGATGTCTAATGAATATTCAGCTAAGGAGGTGGTTGCTCGTTATGTAATATAGTCTTGCACATGCTTGGTTGGTCTCTTTTTGGAGCATTTTCATTGGTCAAATCCTAGCACATGCACTAAACATATTCAAGAATATTCTGTGCTCTTTAGCACCTCCAGTGGAAGGTCATTCAAAGGATAAACTCCCTTCCACTGGGCATGCTCAGTCACTGGGGTTATATAATCCTATATAAATTCCTTTTACTGAACATGCTCAGCCACTGGATTTGCATAAGTCCACCACTTGTGATCTCAATTTCCCCTGTGCTGGTGCCAAAAATAGGTCCGACAAGCAACAGTAATTCTATCTAGGGAAGAGCAAAGCAGAGGGCCCTGAGACCTTGGGGAGTGGCTTGAAACCCAGAGGTGTGTCCTGAAACTGAACCCATGGAAACTGAGCCCCTCCTATCTCAGGGGGAGGAGGGAGCCACCATGGCATCTGTGCTGATGAGAACGTTGGAACAGGGTCTTGGGCCCCATGACAAACAGGGGGACATGCATCCTACCCCCCAAGACAGTGATGCTAGGTTAGGCCCCAGCTGCATCCTGAGGAAGGGGAAGGCAGGTCCTCAGAGGTATGTTGGGGGACCCAGGACAGGGTGCCTCCTGGCCCTGCCACTACCATTGGGACTTGTTCTCTGCATTCACCCAGAGGCTCAGGAAAGCTTGAGTCAGATTCGTTCTGGGGGTGGAGGGTGGAGGGTCAGGGGTGCTCATGGGTGGGGAAAAAGAGGAGCTCTGGCACTGGATCAATTGAAGTGTGTGGCCTCCAGGGTGGCCCCAGGTGTGTTTCTGTAACAACAGGATGTATTTCTCACTTGTTCAGCCTCCAATGCAGGGAACCTGCAGCAGATGCCAAAGGTGAGGTGATGCCAGAAGTTTCCAGAAAGGGGCAAGTGGACAGGTGCCAGGTGGGCACTG
>NW_007744639.1:4557-4861 GCF_000696425.1 Galeopterus variegatus
CTGCATATAGCTGCATGTCCTATAAGTTCATTCCTTTGTATTCCCACATGATGCTCCAATATATGACTATCCATTATGCTTTTGGGGGACATTTGGGTTGTTTTGACTTGGTGGCTGCTATGTACTTTCTTGTAATAAATCTTTCAGTTCGTAGAAGTATGCATTTGTGTTGGGTATAAAACTACCAGTCAACTGCTGGTTCACAGGGTTTGTGTATATTTAACTTAACTAAATGCTGCTAAACTTTTGTACCAGTTTACATTCCCTCCAGTAGTGTGTGAGATTCGTTACCATTCCATATCTT
>NW_007744639.1:9879-11090 GCF_000696425.1 Galeopterus variegatus
GGGCCATAATAATCATATACATTGTATATTGACAAAATAAAAATTTTAAAAAAAAAAAAGGGTATAGCTGTCCTCCATGCCATTAGCTAAAGTAAAATCTAACAATCCAACTCTCTCATTTTACCAATAAATTGAGAGAATAAAAAAATTTTGACTTTTTAAAATTCAATTTAAGTGTGTAGCATTTTCATTACGATATCTACCTACATTTGAAATATGGTACATATATGCATTGAAACACGTCTTTTCAATAACTATTGAATTAAAAAACAGCAAAATTTATAATTTCTAATTACACTGTGCACTACTCTATTTTTTTTCTTTTTAGACATTAAGCTTATGCTCTATTATGTAGCTGTTCTGGAAAATACAGGAAAGCAAAACTAAGAAAGAAAAATCACCCCAAATACCACCAATCCTTAAAAGTATACAAAATAGCTCTTGAAAGATTTTTCTCTGTACTTTATCCCCATATTCTATTCCCTACAGTAAATTTCTCTATATAGTTTGATACATATAATTCTAGATTCTCTCTCTTTCATCTCCCATTTTCGTTTTGATTTGAAAATAGTAAGATATTTTATTCTTTAAGTTACCTTTTAGTAATAGATTATGTGCAACTTTGTGTAAGTATCTAGGGATATAAGTCTTTTATTAGTGGCTACATATCGTATCATTTAACTAATAACATATATCTGAATTTATTTATCACACTGCTATTGACAGTTGAAATATCTATTGCAATAGAAAAAGAACAGAAGTCATTTTTGTGATTAGTGAAGTTGTATATCTTTTAATGCATTTTATAAGCCATTTATGTGTCTGTCCTATGAAATGACAATTTACTTCATTCCCATTTTCAACTGGGTTTTGTACCAATAAAGATAGGTTAGAATATACTGCTGTAGTAACAAACAATCCCAAATTCTCAGTGGGTTAATATCATATATATTTTTTTTTACTTCTATTCATATTTCATTGTTCAGAACAACTTCAAAGAGTGGGAAAAAAAGAGGGGGAGATTCTTCTCCTAAGGCTTGGAAAATGGAAAATTAGAAATATTAAATGAACTGACCAATGATTATCATTTGATATTTGCCTTTTTATGTTTGGTTTTAAATTCATAAACCTTTTGTATTAATTATACAAGCACATATGTGTGTGTATATCGTGTGTGTGTATCTTATCTCTCCATATAAACACAACTGCAA
>NW_007744639.1:15744-16210 GCF_000696425.1 Galeopterus variegatus
ATAAACTTTCTACAGAGCTGCTTGCTACTACATTCCAAACTCTTTTTCCAATCTATTAATTTTTCAGTAATCTATTTGTTGTAGTTGCCTAAATTTCATCTTGAGCTGGGTTGAGTAAATAAGCTGTATTAGAAGGATCCCGGGGCACTCCCCAGAACCAAAGGGGGCAGACCAAACAATGTCTGTTTAGAGAAGACATTGATGCCAGTCATCCTGCAAACATTTTGGAGCCTCTGGTGAGTTGGGGTGCAGAAGAACCTTCTGGGCAGTTTGCCGCAAGTGCACAGCACCCAAGCTCTGGCCCCAAGAGCCATCTAGCTTAGAGTAGGAGCTGGGATTCTGCCCTTTAACCAACATTCTTGTTGATTCAGAGTTAGGTGATCCAAGAACACTCTGAGAGTGCTATGTTGGATATTTGCAGAATGCAGGACAGCATCTTTGTTGCTGGACTTAAGGATCCTTCAGT
>NW_007744640.1:0-395 GCF_000696425.1 Galeopterus variegatus
CAGATTAGCAATGCATTAAATTAAAGAAATGAACATGGCCTTGAATTGAAACAACAGCCAAAGAGTCTATTCACAGAAATGTGTTATTTTTGTCTTTTTTATAGCATGAGGAATTCATGCTAAGTTTTCCATCCTGTGGCACAGAAGACATGGTCAGCAGCAAATATCTGTTATAAAACTATTGAATAATATTGTGGCATTTTAATACTAGTTAATACTAACAGCTGTAAAAAGTGCTCAGTAAGCAATAGAAAGCATTTTGAGCAAAATCCAGAAGCTTTCTCATGTCAACCCTCAAATTTGTCCTTTCTCTACTTATAGGAGAATTGCAACATGCAGGGGAGTTATACTCACATAAACGTCAACTGGCCTACTATTTATCTTCAAGACAAATT
>NW_007744640.1:2461-3198 GCF_000696425.1 Galeopterus variegatus
TGACCATTAGAATGTGGTAGAAGTAACTGTAAGCAAGTTGCTAACATAGTCTTCCAGAAGCCTGCCAATTTCTCGCTCTTGCTCCTTTTAGAACCCATTTACCATGTGTAGATGCTTGAACTGGTCTGCTAGGAAATGAGCAACATAAGTGCAATTGTCATTGTCATCCCAGCCAACTCCCACACATGGGAGTGAGGCCATCTGAGATAAGCCACTCTCGCTTGATCTGTCAGCTAACAGCAGACACCTGAGCAAACCAGGTCAGATCAGCTGAACTTGGTCCAGAGCAAAATAACACAGTAACAGCAAAATTAAATCTAAATATATGGCTATCGTTTTAAGCCAGTGATATTTGGGATGTTTATGCCGCAGCAGCAGCTAAATTATACACAAATTGGTACCTGAAAGTGGGATGATGCTATAAAGAATATCTAAAACATGAGCCATTGCTTTGGGGAGAATGTNTTTTTCTGATGGCACTTGAGAATGTAGGTTGTGATTTTTAACACAAACTTTGTGCTTTTACTAATCAAGGAAAAGGCTTGTCTCTGTAGAAAAATGAGCAGTTTCTAGGTTCTAAAACCATTTTAGAAATATCAGGTTAAGACAAAGATAGTGTTCCTGCAGTTTACCCTGGTCAGTGGTGTTACTGAAGAAATGTCCACAAAATGTTTCAGTTCCTCCCAGAAAGACAAAGATGTGGAGTTTAAGACCCCACCATTGGCTGGCCTTGTGAC
>NW_007744640.1:5202-5824 GCF_000696425.1 Galeopterus variegatus
TGATTCATACAAAAACCCCATAAAGATTTTATGAAAATTGTATCAGCCAAAAGCCATCAGCGTGGGCTAAAATGACCTGAGATTGCCTAATTACCAAAAGACCCCTGGGTTCCTGACTTTCTACAGGCTAAGAAAACTACTGAACTGCTGCAGATATAGGCCATTTTTTATGGAAAAGCAAGAATGTTTCAGAGGCAGAAACAAGACCTGAGAGAATCCAGCCTACATTAGGAGAGAACAAAGTAATAGATAGGAAAACCCAGGAAGAAGAACCAGTACCAAATGAAGACACATGTCCTTTCTCAGAGGAGAACTGGAAACATCTGTGCTATAGGACCATTGACTGCTATATGACTACTGTTCCTTTTGTGGTTTTATGAATTGAAGTGGATAGGATTAATGTGCATATGATTTACAGCAGCTGTATAGAGATATCCAGAAATGCCTGGAACTCTGGTACTTATCTTTCACCAAGATAGGGATAAAACACACTAGAGAATGATTTATTATAACGGACTGTATAAAGTCTGAAAATCCCCTGCCTTGAAGGCACAGGTTATCAAATTTATTATTGAAAATGTATGCACGGATCATTAAAACCTGCTTTAACTGGTTATAGAGC
>NW_007744640.1:7688-7998 GCF_000696425.1 Galeopterus variegatus
GTATTAAGATCTGGGACCTTTAAGAAGTGATTAGGCCATGTGGGCTTCTCCCTTCTTAATGTGATTCAGGCCCTTATAAAAGAGGCTTCATGCAGCCTTCCACTCTCTTGTCCTTCTGCCTTATGTCGTGAAAAGACATAGCTTTCCTCCCCTCTGGAGAATGCAGCAACAAGGCACTATCTGGAAGCAGAGAGCAGCCCTAACCTGACAACCGAACCTGCCAGTGCTTTGATCTTAGACCTCCCAACCTCCAGAACTGTAAGAAAATGTTTTTTATATGTATATATAATTTACTCAGTCTCAGATACTT
>NW_007744640.1:10094-10644 GCF_000696425.1 Galeopterus variegatus
GTCAAATGGTGCAGCCCTTACGGTAAAATAGTATGGAGTTTCCTCAAACAACTACAGGTAGATCCACCTTATGACCCAGCGATTCCACTGCTAAGTATATACCATTAGGAACGGAAATCCTACTGTCGAAGAGATATCTGCACTCCCATGTTTATTGCAGTGTTATTTACAATAGCCTAGAGTTGGAACCAGCCTAAATGCCCATCATCAGATGAGTGGATTAGGAAAATGTCCTATATCTACACAATGGAATACTACTCTGCTACAAAAAAAAAAAAAAGGAATACCACCGTTTGCAGCAACATGGATGGAATTAGAGAAAATTACATTAAGTGAAATACGCCAGGCACAGAAAGAAATACCGGATGTTCTCACTTATTTGTGGGAGCTAATAAAAATAAATAGGTAAATGAATAAATGGATGGGGGGAGGGAAGAAGACACAACAATCACAACAATTCCTTGATTTTGTTAAGACATGTGAACAGATACGATGTTGATGGGGGAGGGGAGGAGGTGGGGGAGGGAGAGGGAGGAAATGGAGAAATTGA
>NW_007744640.1:12051-12786 GCF_000696425.1 Galeopterus variegatus
CTATTTACTTGGGCTTTAGTCAAAATCTGGAAGAAAAGAAATGGTTTGGATATCTAAATATCCAAAGGAAACATCTTTCCTTCATTTATTTATTTTTTCTTAAATTCAAAATTTTTCCCAGTTGGGTTCTCTTATAAAGAACATACTTGCACTCCCTCTAGAATAACATGGCTCATAAATAATTCTGAACTAGATATAGTCTATAATTAGATAAAAATGTTCAAAATAATTCAAAACAAAATTTGTTTAACTATTAAAATCTTCTCGTAATATATACAATAGAGATGAGTAGATTTAAAAATTTTATGCCATTTTTTAAAAGAGGTAAGCAGAACATCCATTCAATGTAACTTAACATTGACTGGAAAATTAAATGAACACCATCTAGAGGCTGTTACTATGTTTCATAATATAAGGAAGTAAAAATTTGACAATACTTGTCAGATTATATAAATAACATTAGTTGAATATAGCTGGGGAAATCTTAGTGAGTTTTATACATATTAATAAAATAATACAGGAATTATTGGTATATTTTCAGACCTATTGAATTCAATGTTCAAGAGACAAATACTATAAACATGCTTTAAAACTTACATTTGTACACTTATAATTTATGGATCCGTTTCATAAGTAGTTTATACATATCTGGTATAAAATTGACATAAAAACTTGGAAATGTTTCTAAAAAGGAAAAATATAAGCATATTTTTGTAAGAAATTTAATTATCTTGA
>NW_007744640.1:15940-16207 GCF_000696425.1 Galeopterus variegatus
AGATATGAATAGGCATTTTTCAAAGGAAAAGATACGAATGGCCAACAGAAGTATGAAAAAACGCTCAACATCACTCAGCATTCAGGAAAAGCAAATCAAAACCACTTTGAGATACCATCTCACTCCAGTTAGAATGGCTAGTACCCGTAAGACTGAGAACGACAAATGCTGGCGACGTTGCGGAGAAAAAGGAACCCTCCTACACTGTTGGTGGGACCGTCAAATGGTGCAGCCCTTACGGTAAAATAGTATGGAGTTTCCTCAAAC
>NW_007744641.1:0-12802 GCF_000696425.1 Galeopterus variegatus
AAAAAAAAAAAAAAAGAAAGAAAAAAGAAAGGCCAGGATGTAAGCCAAACTCTCTTTCCCGTTCTTTCTCATCCCCTTGTCCTATTTCTGATTTGCGTTTTTCTTGTCAGCATTTTCTCCAGCGGATCGATTCCTCTTCAGCTAGTACCAGTGATTTTTAAGCAAAGGGAGAAACTTACTCTTTGCAGGTGAGAGATAATCAAATTGAATATTACACAGCCCCTGAAGTGCAGGCAGCTGATAACAAGAGCCAAACTCAATATCCTGACAGATGCTGTCTTGTATTGATTAATCTCTGCTATCACTCTGGTGTAGCCAGCACCAGCGTGGATAGCACAGCCCCTTGGCTCCATCTCAAATGGGATTCCACGGGGCTGGGGCTGGCCCAGAAGAACACTATTAAGTGTGCAATAGAATCCCTTCCTTTTGAGGAGGAGGAAATTAAAACCCAGCGTGCCTACCTCTGCTTTGAAATCCACTGTAGTGAAAGGCCAGCTTCTGGTCCTACTGTATGGTGTTTAGGTGTTCAGAATAAAAATGTCTTTCCTCTGAGTTTTTGTTGAGCCAACACACACACACACACACACACACACACACAAGCATGAGCTAAACACACATGTACGTTTTTGCCTCCTGACGTTCAAGAATTGAAGGATGTACATTTTCATGGTGAGTAAAATATGAGAGATTAAATAGAATTTTAAAAACAAATAGAGTAAAGCAAATAAATTGCAAGACATATTCAAATGTGAGGGTAGAAAACAGAGATTTCTTCATTCTTTCACTTTTCCTCCCTGCCTTCTTCTCTCCCTTCATCCTTTTTGCCTTTCTCTCTCCACCCCTTCCCGTTTTTCCTTCCTTCTTGCCTTTTCTCTCTTCATTCTTTCTTCTCTCCTTCTATTCTATTTAACAATATGTATTATTTATTATTAATACACTTGCTAAATGTTGAGACCACAAAGATGGAAAAAAAATATCTCTGCCCTCAGGGACATGCCTTCTACTTAGCAAGGGAGCCATAAGGTAGATAGATCACAGTCAGCTGTGTGATAAGCTCCATAGCCCCATAACCAAGTGCCATGTACTACAGAAGCAGGAGGATACCAGGGGAGTTTTCATGTAAGACATTAGGTTTGTCCAGGGCCTTGAAGGATGGCTAGGTATTTACCAAAAGTGCAAGGAGAGGAGCATTCCAGAGGTCGGTATGTGCAGAAAAAAGGTGGCATATTTGAGGTAGTAGGCCAGCTGTATTCCAGCTGACTAACCAGACTTACCAACTCCATTGTGTTCTTATCTCCATTTTGCTTCTTTACCTCATGCTCTTTCCAATTGTAATATCTCAAACTGGTGATCTGGCTTTTCGATTTACTCCAGCTCGAATTATGGTGTGTTCTTCAAACCCCGTATTTTGCATTTATGTGTTACTACAACTGTGAGTCAAAATGCCTTACTCCTTTTCCAGTCCTGGGTCAAAATGCATGTAGGCCCCCACCAGGTAAGGCAATGCCTAGCTTGGAAAGTGAGCAGTTAAATGTGCTTAACAGGAACACAGAAGTGCTCAATTAGTGCTTGTTGAATCATTTATTTCAGTAATGCTGACTGAAGGCAAATGGTCCAGAACCATTTCCCACACTACCTTGGTTTTGCAGAATAAAGTTTTAATCTATGGAAATAAAACTCATATGAATAATAACTCTGCATCTTTGAATTTATGTATGATTTCTATGTTAATGTTAGAATTGTAAGAATATACAGGGAAGCCTTTATGAATGTCATCACTTTAAGGAAAATGTTTGAATTGGAATAAACACTTTATTTTAAAAGTTTATAACATTTACAGAGTACATTTGCTCTAGCCCTGCTCCTTTCACCCCCATCCCCAACTATACCACCTGTCTGTCTTCCCCCTGACAGCTTCTCACTTCATCCTTTGCCCAAAGCCCAGTTGATGTGCACATATTCCAGAGTCTTTTATTTGCATTCTCTGCAAGGGCCTATGTTAATTCAATATCAGCAGCATTACAATGCAGCACAAAGGGTAAAGCATTATTATTATTATTTATTATGATGCTATGAATTTATGCTTTACCTGTAGGAAGTTTCAGATGCCTGCACCACGCCAGTCTGCAGTAATCATCTATACACCTAACTTGAGGACATGTCAGCTCTTTTTCCAAGATAAAACAAGGAAATTAAGACAATCTGGATAACACTTCTGGCCACAGTACCAAAGACAACAATCCCCCCTACTTCCAACCACTTTTTGTGCATATTGAAAAGCATCAAGGAACCTATCTCTTGGTCTCAAGCCTGATTGTCAACAGATCTGTATTATAGCAGATTTAACTCTGTCCTCTGAACTTTGTCGTTTTGGACTAGAAATTTGTGGAATATTGTGAAGCAGGAAATAATTATCTTTACCTTGTCCAGAAACCATTTTGGGGACAAACCTATCTACAAATCCCTACTCTACCACATATGACCTCATATGACCTCAAGCCACCTCTATGAACCTCACTTTCTTAATCTGTAAAATGGTCATAATAATAACTATTGTCAAATAAAAACAAACCTGGACTTAGATAGGAAGAGGCTTTAATTAGAAAGAAAGACTACTGCAATAGGGAGAATGCTCTGATCTCAGAAATCTGCAATCATCTCCAAATCAATCAGAAAAAAGTTTTGCTTTTATAGTGTAAAGGAGGGGCAAGCAGAGATAAGCAGAATCTTTGGAGAGGAAGCTGAACAAGCAAGGCAAAATGACCAATGGAGTCTGACATGTCAGCTGACTGCCAGGAGAAACTGATAAGGGGACACGTTCCACTTTTTTAGTACTTGCTCAGGCTTGGGGGCAAGCAGTTAAGGGACCAACAGGAAAGAGAGAAGCCTGAATAAAGTTTGGTCAAGACAAAGTAGAAGGTAAGAAGTGGGCAATTGTGACCACTTGGTCACTACTGCTTACAAAAATGTGGGAAGTAAATAGCAGTGCATATGTAAAGAGTCGAGCATGGTGTGTCAACCTAAATTATACACAGAGAGAGAGGCTCTCAAAAAGAAAATATTTATTTGGGACTGGGCATTGCAATGGGAATATGCATACCATAGTTAATTATGTGAGCATTCAGGGAAGTAAAGGAAGACAGGTTTTTAAAAGAAAAATTCAGAGGATTACATAATTATTGTGAGATAATTATCCTTGGCTACAATGATCAATAATAAGGGTGGGGCCAGTCTGAGGTTAGACAGACAGTTGCTGGGCAGAAATCCTTGCAGAAGTATTTTTTGCATAAGGTTGTGATGACCTCTGTGCAAGGTTGTTGTTTTTGCAGAGTCTTTTGTGATAGTTCTTGTTATTGGGAATTTAAGGCATGAGAACCCTCCCTTCATGGCCTTCCCCAGCTCTATTTTTCAGAATTTTTTTTTTTTGAACAAAAGTGACTCCATTTTGATTCTGACGACTTTCATAGGTGACCATAGCAGAATGCATAGTAGAATTTCTGTGAGACAATAAAAAAGATACAACAACACTAGTTTTGATTCCTCCCAGACCCCAACTCCTTGTGGCACAAAATATTCCAGTCAGGCTTTCTTATGAGTTAGATGAATTTTAGCTGAAATATAATTCCCACTGAGATGAGAATTATCCCAAGGTGGGATGAGATAATTCCCACTGAGATGAGAATTATCCCAAGGTGGGATGATTGCTCTGTCTGCTTCAGATTGGTGAGATGTAAGATCTTTGAGGTCAGGACTATATTTTCAGTATATGTCTGATGAAGAATGAATAAATGGTTGAATGAATGAGTGAATGAACAAACTGGAAGTCACAGGCTGGACAGGATTGTGATATGCTGAAGGAATTGTGTAGTAAACCATGGAGGATGGATGCATTATTGAAATCCACTGCACTGTAGGGTAGGGCATTTTAAGAAACTTGCTACTGAAGGAATAGGGGTTATTTTAGGGAAAGGTAGAGATTCTGATGGCTTTTTTTTCCCCCCATAGTGAAGACTTCTATCTTTTCTGCTCTCACTATGCCTGTATCTAACAGGGATAATTATCCCCAGATGAGGTATAAAATTTACTCCCCCCAAAATAAAAATTCCCCAAAATGAAAATTGGTGTGATGATGTGGCAGTGTACAACATTTCGCTTAAGATGAAGGAAGGTCTCTTTAAAAAGAATAATGTCTGTTCCTTCAATTGAATGTTTTCTACCAGCTCCCTTCCCTACCTCCTTCCTTTTCCACCTCATTAGAATTGATTAACTATTAGAGACATGCACGCAGCATAAAAGAACAAAAAGAACTGATTTCTAAGAGCAGTTTTCTATGCTTTTTTTTTTTTTAATTTTCTGTGAGAGTAGCAAGTGACTGTTTTCAGCTTCTTTGTCCTTTCCACACACTCTGTGGAGCCACCAGTTTGCTAGGGAGGCCTTTGCCTCTGTCATTGGACACTTTTTCTCTTGGCTTTTTCTCTGTGTGTATTGTACCCAGGATACCCTAAACTAATTGATGTCTGAGATTTTTTCGGTGGATAATTTGCACCCTTTGGTGCAGAGTGGCCTCTCTCTGCTTGCTACGTGGATACAGGGACCAGCGGATGAAAAGTGCAGGATATTGGTGCTGATCCAATTTAAAGTATAGTGACCTTGTTCATGGTGACTGACTCATTTGGTTCAGTGAATGTCTAGGCTCTGAACAATCAGAATATCTCATATATTATTAAAACTCTCTATCCTTTATGGCAAGCAAGTAAGAGGGGACAAAAACATATGGGGAGAGCATTTGAATATCTCGTATAAATATTTTAAGGGTTATAGACAGTCCTCACTTATGACGGTTGGACTTAGGATTTTTTGACTTTAGGATGGTGTGAAAGCCATACTCCTTCAGTAGATAGTATACTTCAAGTAACCATACAAGCATTCTGTTTTTCACATTCAGTACAGTACTCAATAAATTACATGAGATATTCAACACTTTATTATAAAATAGGCTTTGTGTTAGATGGTTTTTCCCAACTGTAGGCTAGTGTGAGTATTCTGAGCCTGTTCAAGGTAGGTTGGGCTAAACTTTGATGTTTGGTAGGCTAGGTGTATTGATGGCATTTTTGGCTTCCAATATTTTTAGCTTATGATGCGTTTATTGGGACGTAACCCTATTGTAAACTGAGGAGTGTCTGTAAAGACTAGGATGGTGCGTAACATAAAGGTGGTGATCAATAAGTGAGGAAGTGTTTCTTTGGTTTTTAATAATATTTTATTAATGATTTAAGTGCTCTTAAGGATTTTCAAGTAAGTCATTTATTTTTTGGAAAAACTGAGTTTATTTATTTTGTTAAAATACAGAAATATGATATTTTGTATTTCTAATATTATATGATCTCCACCAAAATTATGCTTTTTCCCAAAAGTGCATAATTAACTTGAGGGTTTTTGTTGTTGTCGTTTTTAGGAACTGGTGGTTTTAATGGGAATAGCCAGAGGGTTATTGACATCATTAGAGACCAATGATTCTCAAACTTTAGCTTTCATAAGAATCATATGGAGAATTGCTGGGTGGAGCCCAATAATTTACATACAAACAAGTTCCCAGTTGAAGTTGATGGGGTTTGTCTGGGGGACCACATTTTGAGAATCACTGTTGTAGTCAAATGCTGATGGTGAACAACCCTGAGTGTTCATCTTCTTTAATTTTTCCTATGTGGAAAATGGGGGAAAAATTAGTATTTACTTCAAGGAGTGAATTTCTACCTTCTCACCAATACTGTATTAAATGCTTGCACTCAGATTTATATCCAGGTTTGTTGCTTTATGTAGGGAAACATAAAGGAGTCTCGTTTTCTGTTTGATTCTTAGGTTTAGAAAGCCATCAAACTATAGTAGTGTTAAATAATGACTTGATAAAATCCCATATGCATTCTTTTTTTAATTTGGGGATTAGTTTTTCCCTAGATTGTTGATGTGACTGCTTCTCTTGACCCAAACCCAAATTGCAGTGTAATTAGTGATTTATGAAGATGCTTCTAAACTAGGCATTTTCTGTCAGCACGTGTTTAATTCTTGCTTGATAGATGGCTTATGTTCTCATTAAAAACCTGTTACTCATTTAGCTAGGTCCTTGGTTTCTCAGAACATTTTCTATAAAGGAGGAAGAGAGTTTAAGTGAGTTGCCAGAGATGTAGAGCCAGTTTTCAGCAAAGCAAGTATTTGCAATGCCCTTGATGTGGGAGTCTGCAATATGTATTTCTACAGGGAATTCTGGACAGGCAGAGCCAGGAGAACCCTCTGTGACTCTTCCCAGAGAGTGGATCTTTTTAACTTAATCTAATCTATTGCCTTGCCTCCCTATTAGTTTTTTATGTTTTCATCTCTGTTCTGGCTACTGGGTAGTATAATCATGTATGAACAATAGCTTCAGGGGAGTAGACTTAGTGATAATAATGGTCTCAGTAATATAATCCTACTGACAGCCACCTAATGCTTGGAGGGATAGAGCTGCAATAGGGGAGGGGCAATCACTGCAAGAAGGAAGGCCCTGTGATAAACTGAGAAAGTCATTATATAATATTTGCTGCTCATGCTTTGGAAGCACAAGTTAGACCAGAAGAGAGAAGGCTAGAGACAACTGTATTGCTCCTGGCAAGTTACCAGCCTTGGGTGTGGGGAGTGAAGAGAGAAAAGGTGACCTGGATAGGGGGTTGGCACAAAATTCCTGGGATGGACTGAATGACAACCATTGTGCACTTATCTGATCATCTGTCATTTTTCTGTAACCAGAATTTTGCTTTGAGAAGTTTTGGTAAGAAAAGCAGTTAAAGTGGTGTTTCAAAACAGAAGCTGGAAGTAGAAGAAAGCAAAGGAAGCTTGTGCCAAGATCAGAAAAACTGACTAATACAGTAATCCTATAATGATTTTACAAACTGGAAGTTACATTTAGAGGCAGATTTCAGCAGTTGAGGGAGGAAGATTCAAAGAGCTTCCACTAATGCCAATCCTTCTGCTCTGCAGTGTCCTTCAGCTTCCTCAGTCATTAGAAGAACATAGCAACGGAGGTCTTTGTTCAAACCCCCCTTTTTTGAGCTCTCTTTGCATTTCAGTATTTAACTAAGCCTCTATTGGTGTGAGCCAAGAGTCTTAAAAAAATTGTTCTTCCTATGCTGTATAAGTGTCTATTAAGGGTGCTAAGTAGCGTTATGATTTAGGTGCTATTTAGAGATTTAACAAAAGCAATAGAAATTGTCTTAATATGGTGAAAATTGTATCCTGATGATGAAAACTCAGAAAGGATGGGAAAGTGAGATTTGTCTGAGGTCCACTAAGGGAGTTTTCCTGAAAGATACTGCTTAAGAAATCTGAGTCCTCTTCACCCTGGCACGAGCATCAGTGAGAAATGCCCTGGCAGAGGAGACAGAGTTAGAAATCTGAGCAGACACCTACCAGGAGAGCAGGCTTTAAACGTGCCAATAATTCTCTCTTCTTTCAGTATAGCTCTGTAAATAAACATCTTTCTCCTTCCATTCAGCTCCTCCAAAGCATTTACAGCTCCTTAATTAGACATATGTCTGCTATTTATTACCATTTAAAAGGGCAAGTGGTTAATGTCCCACTGTTGAAATTTTCTAGTAATTAATTATTAACTAAATAAGCGCAGCTCCTTCTCTGCTTACCTCATCGTTGGTTGTGTCTGTCTGCATTTACACATTAATATGGAGTAATTAAACGATGGCAGGAGAAGTGCCTCAGAGCCAGCCAGTGTCATCAACGTTACAATGGATCTATTGCTCATCCTTCTAGTCTTTATTAGTGCTATTTTAAAGGACAGAATGGAGGGGGATGATTCCACCACTCGTCCTTGCTTCCACAGGTCATGAGGGCGGTTTCCTGTAGGTATAAAGTGGAGCAGACTACTTTGACTTTCGTCTTGGAGAGGGAGGTGTGATGTGTGAAAACTATAGATCCCAGCATGCAAAGCAGCTTCGTAGCTGATCAGAAAAAGACTTCACATAAAGAGGTGTTTCATCTCCCCGAGATGTCCCTCAGCAGTGAAGAGGAAGACAACCGTGGTCATTCTGAAGCGCCTCTGTGCCAAATTTGGCCTGAAAACCATGCTTTGTCCACACCTGACTGACATTGTGCCTGAGGGATCCAGAGGGAAAATGCTTAAACAAACAGCTGGTGGTTAAGCTTTTACTGTGTCTCATAACAATGTCAATGATAACCTAACACTTTGTACTTAAAAGCATCTCTCCTTAAAGAAGCTTGAAGAGCTTTACACAGGATAGCTGTTAGAGCTCCCAACATCCCTCCCAGGTAACTAGGACAATATAATCTCTGGTGACAGATGGGGAAACCAATGTAGAAGAAGGGCAAATCACTTTTTCCATTTCTGTACAATGACTCAGCAGTAGTCTTAAGAATAGAGTGCATGTCTCCTAACTACAACAGCCCATCTGGGTAGGCAGTGGACCACGTACTTAATGAGGAGTTCTCCATGAAAAAGACTGTATAACTAAAGCAAAGAAGGATTTATGCTGTATGGTTGTTGTGTATCTGAGAATCAGTAAGCTAACTGGTTTTCAAACTGCCAGTTGTGCTTTTATGTAGTTATTATGCTCTTGGTGTGACAGAAAAGACCATTGACTTTGGAGTCAGATATACTCCACTAAACTAGCTGGGAGACATGAAACCTCTGTAACCTCTTTGAGCCCATAAAATGGGGAAAATATCTATCATGCATGGTGCCTACAAGGATTATGAGCCTATTTTTACTATGTCCATGGTCAAGATTGGATGTTTCTCAATGTTTTGAACATAAATGCAAAGTTTGTACCAGTCATTCAGGTGTGATGAAGTTGCTAAGCAGGAAAATTTGATTTAATACCCACTGCTTCCTCCCCACATAAAATGCCAAAAGTGGAAGGATGCTAAATAGCTTTCTTCATTCAGATTTCATGTTCAGATGTTAAACACTGTAGACTTCTCAATTTCAAATAAATTTTCTATTTTAGTGAATTTCTCCAAAGGAAGAAAACATTATTTCTGAACTTGTAGAACAAACACATAAAATTGATAAATGTCTCATTTATCCATTTATTTATTTACAGTAATGTTCACCCCTTTACAACTGTAACTTTTTATTGCATTTTCAAATTATAAGCAATATATACTCTGCAAAATTTAAATGACACAGGTATGTGTAAAGAAGGAATACATTAATAGTATTTGGTATGTTTTTTTTTTTTTTCTTCCAGGAAAATATTTCTCAGAGTCCATGTTTTGTTTCCAATTATTTTATAGAAAATATTATGCCAAGAAGTTTGAGTGATGGCCACCTCAAAGGCAACTTCTTAATAAATTTACGGCAGGCTCTGATGTACCTTCTTGTCCACCATGGTTCGTATAATAGTATATTTTAATATTATATAAAATAGAATGAAATAGAATCTAACTGTGTTTATAGGAGCTTCTAGATTGGCAGACTGTCACTAGAATGGGTTCCCCTGGCAGTGGTAGTTAGGCCTAGAGTTAAGAACAAATACCATCAGTGGCCGCGTGGGAAGCTGGGCTTAGTAAGCACTGGCCTCTGGATTGTTCTTGTCATGCTCAATTTACAGACCTTAGTGCACAAATTCATCATTTTACACGACAGGGTAAATCAGGCATGCAAATCATGCACCACAGTCATGAAGAGTGCTACATGAACAGTAAACAATATTATCTTAAACGGAACAAGCCCAAGTTTGCCTTCATAGTCACCGTTTGCTTTTGTGCAAATCCTTAGGCTATATTTAAACTTTTCTCCCAACATAGGTATCTATTGCAAAGGCCTGGAGATAGGGAATATAATCTTGTTGTATCCTTATTAGGGGGAGTAGGGGGAAGGTAGCATAGGAGTTTCTCAAAGGCTTGCTACTATTGGGAATCAATATTATTTAAGATTTGCAATAATCAGTATTGAAAGTCAACCAAAGGTCATCAGTTGCTGTTGACTGAGGTCATTTAAATTTGACTTCTTTTTAAATTACCTTCACGCTTCTTTTTATAATTTGTGCTTTATTCAAAACAGTCTTTTAGACTTCCCTCTGCTTCCGCTTCACATAGGTGTTTGATGGATGCATGACTGAAAAGACACATACATAAATAATATGCTGGTATAGACAAGGAGATGAAAGATGAATACAGAGAGGGATACTAATGGATGATGAACTGATGAGAATGTACTGTGTACTCCCTTCCCAGACAGATATGCTTGGCTATTTTTTATCAGTCTTCTTAAAGAAAGTGAAATTTAAATTTAAAAATATTCAATTAGTGAAGGCAGATAGTTAAATTTTCTTCATAATTTCACAGCAGATGCCTTGAGAATCAAAGACAGGTGGCTCAAGAATTACTAAAAAAGAGACATCACTTGTCTTTTTATTTTCTACATTCCTTTCCTCCTCGGAATTTCTTCCTTTGCATTTCCCCTTTTTCCCTCTTCCTGGGCTTCATCTTCCTTTTCTTTATACTTACCTTTTGTACTGCCCGCTTTGGTAATCTTCACTCTCAGTATCCCTGTTTCTCTCCTTATTTTGTTCCACCTAAGTTCTGTCAAAAAATGGCCCATTTGCTGTCATTTTTGCTTTTTATAATGGGGGTGCAGAGTGAAAGGAGAAAAGGAGGAGGTAGGCTTTTCAAGAAGAACTATAAGCCCTATTCCAAATTTGCTTTTTTTCCTCTTTATTGCAATAGTGAGCATTTTCTACTGAATTCCTAATCAAAGAATCAGAAGAAGATACAAAGAGAATTGAGAAGTTAAACTGGAATTATTTGATTTAAATATCAGTTAAAAATGGGAAAAGCCAGAAGCAAATGTATGATGGGCAGAGTAAAAAAAGGAAGCTCAGAGAGACAATCAAGAGGAAAATCACCAAGAAAGGAGCTATAATAATATCGTTCCTCTTGAAAACAACCATGGTTCCAAATATTTAAACTCTTTGAAAATAACTCTTTGATGCCACTTGTTGATTCCAGGCTGTGTTTTATATTCAGGCTATGCTTTATATTATAAACTTTAACCTATATCTATAGTATGATTTTTTTTGTATGTTAATTTACTCTGTGGTGGTGTTTGTGGCCTGTACTGCTTCATTGAAATATATCCCCAGAGTCCCCTGATCCTCAAATAAGTGGTTATTCAATATAGAAAAAAGATTTTGGATACCATGTTGTTTGTTGAGATTTTGGTGGGTTTTTTTGACAGATGTACAGTTA
The DNA here is from genome assembly GCF_000696425.1 of Galeopterus variegatus. Classification (NCBI taxonomy): domain Eukaryota; kingdom Metazoa; phylum Chordata; class Mammalia; order Dermoptera; family Cynocephalidae; genus Galeopterus; species Galeopterus variegatus. The sequence continues at coordinate 11,257 of NW_007744641.1, forward strand.
CAGATTTTAGCCAGAGCTGAAAGAGTATGAAAAAGGCTAGAAATCTGCCACGAGAAAATTATATCACTTGGTTTGCAGCCAAATGAATGTAGAGAAAATCTAGAAATCTCATAAAGATTTTGCCTGAGAGTCCAGATAATTTTCTACACTCATACACCAATGAGTAAATTCAAATTTTATGTGTTTCTGGTTTATACAACTTCACGTAGTTCTTTCTTGTTCTCCTCATTAAGATTCACGTATGTATCATTCCCAACAGATCAGAAAGGTGGATTCTACTTGTCCTTTGTTATTAACTAACTGCATGATCTTGGGCAGGTTTCAACATCTGTGGATTCAATATCTGCACCTAAAAAAAAAAAAGGATTAATCTATATCACCTCTAATGAGCCTTATAGATCTAAATATTTATAAGACTCATTTAAAAAATTCTCCTCTTATTTTGTGCTTAGTGCTCCTGTTGATCACAAAAAGTGCTCATTTGCATGGAGTTTTGCATGTTGTTTACTTGTTCATTTAAAGTCAAGGTGCAACACTCCCTCTTCAACTATTTATCATATTGGAAACATTTCGTATTGCTGATGTCTCTGTAACTCTCAGCATGTCATTCAAACAGAACATCTCAAAGAGTGGCATTTTTGCAACCCAGACAGAGGAGTCCCCACCACTGTCTGTCTCCCAGACACTCCCCACCTGTCTTCTGTCCTTATCGGGAAGATAAGTAAGTGGCTCATGTTCCCCATACAAATAATTAAGTAGCTTTTCTGTCTAGAAGATAATGGTATACCATTCACAATTCCTGCAATTTTGATAGTGTAATATGATAGGATATGTGACACCCCCAAACTGCAACCCAGACAACCCTGTTGTTCAGAGTGGTAAATTACTCTGGTCTCCAACTCGCAGAAATACTTTGGTCAGTACCACTGATGTATACTTGTTCTTTGAGTCTTTTCAAGTTGCCTTTTTCTAGGAAACAAATCCATTACTTTTGGACTACCTCTCTTATTGATAGTCCAATTGAATAAACACTCTTGGCTTCTGAATTCAATGATTTGGGACTCTTTTTATTCCCATTTTCCATTGATTCACCTCTTTTCAATAAACCTGTGTTCGTACAATGTTAACATATCTAAAGTCCTCAGTTATACTGACCTCAGGTACTAGAGAAGTGAGACATTTAGAGGAAGAGAAACAGGATTGTCATAAGTTTGAATACTTACATAGAAGGCAAGAAAAAGAAAATTTCTAGGGAAAAAAGTATGACCTATATTTCTCCTGTAAATTCTGAGAGTGGTTTTCGATATTCATTACAATAAACACAATTTTGTTCCTGTACTTGGAATCACGTGATCTGTCTGAGATAGTCTAATGAGAAGAAAAAAAAATCTATTTTATTAAACTAAGTTATACTATATTTTTTGTGATCTGTAGTTGCCATCATCATTATCATCATCACCATCCTCATCATAATTACAGCATGTTTTCTTTTTTTTTTTTCCTTTTTGTCTTTTTTCGTGTCCGGCAACGGATCGCAATCCTCAGT